>NW_025765791.1:0-109013 GCF_003918875.1 Haliotis rubra | reverse complement strand
TTGGTAGCCCGCTTCGTTCGGTTACATTGTCATGTCCGACCTCTGAAGCTAAGCATTTTCTACCTCGTCCTTCTCAGATGACTCAGTAAGCTTCTGTGGATTCAGGGCGGGATAGATCCCTCTTTCCTTTACAGCACTGACTGCAGCAAGTCTGTCAAAGCTGTTGGCATTGCTGCCCTCCATACATGTCCAGGCCTCTGTTACAGACATTTTCTTTCACCTCTGTCTTTTCAGATGACTCCGTAGCTCTCATTGATTCAGCGGACAGATCCCTCTTTCCTACAGTGACTGACTGCAGCGTCGCAATCAAAGCTGTTACTGCTGCCCCTCCTGGCATGTCCGGGCCTCTGGAAGCTGCATTTTTCACCTCGCTCTTCTCAGATGACTCCAGGCTTCGTGATTCCGGGGACAGATCCCTCTTTCCTACAGCACTGACTGCAGCGTCTGTCAAAGCTGTTACTGCTGCCCCCTCACAGCATGTCCGACCTCTGAAGGCTACAGACTGTTTCACCTCGTCATTTCAGATGACTCCAGAAGCTTCGTGATTCGGCGGACAGATCCCTCTTTCCTACAGCACTGACTGCAGCGTCTGTCAAAGCTGTTACTGCTGCCCCCTCCACAGCATGTCCGACCTCTGAAGCTACATTTCTCACCTCGTCTTTCCAGATGACTCCAGGCTTCGTGATTCAGCGGACAGATCCTCTTTCCTACAGCACTGACTGCAGCGTCTGTCAAAGCTGTTACTGCTGTACCCCTCCACAGCATGTCCGACCTCTGAAGCTACATTTCACCTCGTCCTTTCAGATGACTCCAGGCTTCGTGATTCAGCGGACAGATCCTCTTTCTTACAGCACTGACTGCAGCGTCTGTCAAAGCTGTTACTGCTGCCCCCTCCACAGCATGTCCAACCTCTGAAGCTACATTTTTTCACCTCGTCTTTCAGATGACTCAGAAGCTTCGTGATTCAGCGGACAGATCCCTCTTTCCTCACAGCACTGACTGCAGCGTCTGTCAAAGCTGTTACTGCTACCCCTCCACAGCATGTCCGACCTCTCTGAAGCTACATTTTCACCTCGTCTTTCAGATGACTCAGAAGCTTCGATGGGATTCAGCGGACAGATCCCTCTTTCCTACAGCACTGACTGCAGCGTCTGTCAAAGCTGTTACTGCTGCCCTCCACAGCATGTCCGACCTCTGAAGCTACATTTTCACCTCGTCTTTCAGATGACTCCAGAAGCTTCTTGTTTCCACGGACACAGGGGCGCGTGCACCACCAGGGCTGTTATCGCCAACAAGGGTATTATGAGACGCGTAACCTGAATCTGAAACGAATATTTTGTATAATCTATTTTGTTACATTTTGTACGTATTTATTTGTAGCGCATTTCCGGTAAGTAATACATCACATTGAAACATGCATGGGAAGAGCCTGACCGGTCTTCAAAGCTGGCCATTTTGTTCCACAAATAAGACTGAAATCTTAACCTACACGTATGGCAGTCATGCTAAGGTTTGGCGTTCCTCTGAACCATAACTCTTTAAGTTATACCACAGCGTGTCAGCTAAAAGTGCGGGAGGCAATCCAGAAACGACACAGGTCGTATTTCGTCTATCACGTTGGTGATACCAAACCAACGGGCCTGGATTAGCGCCGACAGACTAACACAGACCGCCAATTAGGGGAATCTAAAGATACACGCCAGGGATTATGGCACCACCTGTGAAAGGCAACAACGAATTGTGGCTCTTGAGGCCATCAAACTACCCAGTGGTTGAGCCGGTATTACGGGTGGTTCTTATTTCAAAGCCCTTGTTCCCTAAGTAACGTTTATGCCACTTACCTGAGCTTGTTGAAGAAGAGATGACGAGTTCCGTAGATTCTGGTACTTATATAAGCAGGGACTGTTGACGCCACCTGTTGTGGAAGATTTCTTTCCCAAAAACGTCATGTATAGGCTTCAGCCCTATCGTTTGCCGTCCCTGCTATTGTTTGTTTCGCCTCAAATCTGAGGACTGTAAGTCCCTTATCTTACTCTGCTAGATCGCCATGTCGCTAAGAACTTTCAGCCTGTGATATATTTCAGACGGGAGGTACGGTGGAACCTATGTTCTACAGTTTACTTCACAAACTTTTCTCCTGCCGGGTTTCAAATAAATTATACTCTTGTCATAGAGATGTGAACGGAGAAAAGAAGCATAGACGTTATACGTTGAGGTTTGCGCATAAAAGCTTTTTGAAACTTGGCTAATGTGTAATCATAATCTGGTGGACTTGTTGGGCTTTACTGTTTTCTACTTTGGACGAAGCTTACGAACATAATTAGGACGATCCGGGATTCGAAGCCACCTTCACCGGTTTCTGGAACTTTTAAACTATTGACACCGCAGAGTTCATTGCAAAGTGAGTGTACCAGTAGAAAAAGGTTGATTTTACACAATTACATGATTACATATGTAGTATATATATATTACTGGTGGTCACCTACAAAAAATGAAATAAACAGCATAGTATCTTCTTGGAAGTGTCAGGTCTGCATGTTCACACGAAACGTTGTTTGTATTTGTACCGATCTAGAAGTGGCGACTGGATGTGGCACTTTCTGTCCTTCATGGGGAGGTTTCTTGGAAATATGCCCTGTTTCACCCTGGCAGGAAATGGTGGATGGGCTGCATACTGCACAGGGAGCTGAGAATGAAATCCGAGAGTGCTGCACACTTATCCGTTCACGCGGGTAATATTGTTGCACTCTCAATATGCTTTGGGTGCATAGTTACGCACGTTATTAATATTAATCTAATTTGGGCAGACTTTTTAAGGTCGTATTGTTGGTGTTGAAGTGAAACGCTATTTTTCTTACTTTATCCTTGTGATCTGGTACAAGGGATATTTTCCATATACATGTAATACACGTTACATTCTATCTAATGTTCCTTGTGCTAAATGAAGAACTCCACCAGGAGGCGAGTCAATTCCCGAGAAAATACAGTTATTGTTTATGCAACAGGAGATTGCAGCATGTGAAAAGCATCATCTAATATTTAACATCTCTTAAAAATTGCTATAATGCTTGTTGACATAAGATCTGAATGTTTCTGTCTTCATATACATCGGTGGTGGTAAAATGGGTAACACCTCTCTACTTGAATTACAGTCAGGACACACTTACATGACAGATATCGATGATGGTAAAATGGGTAACACCTCTACTTGACTTACAGTCAGGACACACTTACATGACAGATATCGATGATGGTAAAATGGGTAACACCTTTTCTACTTGACTTACAGTCAGGACACACTAACATGATAGATATCGAGGTTGGTAAATGGATAACACCTTTCTGCTTGGCTTACAGTCAGGACACACTTACATGACAGATATCGATGATGGTAAATGGATAACACCTTTCTGCTTGGCTTACAGTCAGGACACAATTACATGATAGAATATCGATGATGGTAAATGGGTAACACCTTTCTGCTTGACTTACAGTCAGGACACACTTTACATGACAGATATCGATGATGGTCAGTGGGTAACACCTTTCTACTTGACTTACAGTCCAGGACACACTTTCATGACAGATATCGATGATGGTAAATGGATAACACCTTTCTACTTGGCTTACAGTCAGGACACACTTACATGATAGATATCGATGATGGTAAATGGATAACACCTTTCTACTTGACTTACACAATCCAGGACACGTTCTAAGACAGATATCGATGATGGTAAAATGGGTAACACCTTTCTGCCTTGACTTTACAGTCAGGACACACTTTCATGACAGATATCGATGATGGTAAATGGAAGTAACTCCTTTCTGCCGAGCTTACAATGAAATCAGGACACACGTTCAAGACAGATATCGATGATAGATAAATCGGTAACACCTTTCTACTTGGCTTACAATCAGGACACACTTTCATGACAGATATCGATGATGGTAAATGAGTAACTCGCTTTCTACTTGGCTTATAATCCAGGACACACGTTCCAAGACAGATATCGATGATGGTAAAATGGAAGTAACACCTTTCTACTTGGCTTACAGTCAGGACGCACTTTCATGAAGCAGATATCGATGATGGTAAATGGGTAACACCTTTCTGCTTGGCTTATAATCGGGACGCACTTGCATGACAGATATCGATGATGGTAAATGAGTAACACCTTTCTACTTGGCTTACAATCAAGGACACACTTTCATGACAGATATCGATGATGGTAAATGGGTAACACATACCTTTCTACTTGGCTTATAATCAGGACACACTTACATGACAGATATCGATGATGGTAAATGAAGTAACACCTTTCTGCTTGGCTTACAGTCAGGACATACACTTTCACTTGACAGATAATCGATGATGGTAAATGGGTAACGCACCTTTCTGCGGCTTATAATCCCGGGACACACTTACGTGACGGATATCGATGATGGTAAATGGGTAACACCTTTCTACTTGAAGCATAATCGGGACACACTAACATGACGAATTATTATCGATTATGGTAAAATGGGTAACACCTTTCTGCTTGGCTTATAATCCAGGACACACTAACATGACAGATATATCGATTATGAGTAAAATGGAGTAACACCTTTCTACTTAGCATACAGTCAGGACACACTAACATGACGGAATATCGATGATGGTAAATGGGTAACACCTTTCTACTTGACCCCACGAGTCAGGACACACTTACATAGACAGGAATATCGATGATGGTAAATGGGTAACACCTTTCTACTTGACTTACAGTCCAGGACACTACTTACATGACAGTATATTCGGCCTCGATCTCATCATGTTACGTTTTATTGTGGTAGGCGCTACTCCTAAATTATTGTGATAAGAATATCATAATCTGGCTAAAATTTACTTTCTCGTTTGTCGCAATAATGTAATTCACATTATATTTCGGCCTCCGATCTCATCAAGTTACTTTTGTCAGATTGGGCATGCTCTAGGTCATACGTTTTACTAACGTGTTTCACATTTTAATTATATTCAGTTGATGATAAATATCATAATCTGGCTAAAATTTTTCTTTCTCATTTGATACCAGTAATGAATTCCACGTTCATTACACCCATACATGTTATTGTCAAATGTGAAAAGCTCATTTAAATCCGGTAAAACAACACACAGAAATTGGTGAAGTCTGAATTCAGGGATCCGAATACCATTTTGACAGCATAGCTATCAATAGATTGCGGCAAACCTCCCACATTTTATAACGTTAGCGTGTATTATATATCAGTGACAAGTCTGGCGAATTGATTGATAAGTCTGAGGTTGGATTATTCACGATTTACCAATGATAAGACACGTTTAACTGCAATACATTAGTGAAAACACTGCTTATCAAAGTAGGTAGGACGCTCCAAAGCAAAAGATATCATATTAGACTTTGTCCGATACATTGGGATTAAACATATATTTACTTTTGTTACTTAAATCGTTTTTCACACAAAACCTGCCAAGTCAGTCAGCTTTAAATGACAATTAGAAGTTGTGCTGTTAATAATGAATAAGGATTCAAGCTGAGTTTTAATTCTCTCTCAACCTGAATACGTTGAAATATGCTTTTCGCGTTTTCTAAGCTTGCTGAAACACGCTCCCAAAGATAAAGGGTTGTTTTGCTCAGAGCAACAGAGCGAGATCGGTGTAAAGGCTATTGCCAACGCGGCACGAATGTTGGTGCGTAGATGTTTCCAAGGTATGGTAACGAACTACGGTTCATAAGAACAGTATGTACAGGTATATGCAAATGAGGCACGCACGGCGGAAGAAGGGGGTCGCAAGCTCGTTTACGCGGTCAGTAGCGATTGTGTCCACCTTATTACCGCATTGCTGTAAGCATTAAAACCCGTGAGTGTCGATAAAATGCTGGGGCAAATCATTCCATATAGAAGTACGGAGTTTAGCGGAGTTCCTGCAACATAGTAAACGTCTCTCCATTTCATCCCAGACCCGGAGATCTTGAGGTCCACGGTAACACATTAACATTGTTCTGATTAAAATACAGATGTACCACATTGAGCAGCATGTGGTCCAGGCGTTATGGTGATGTAACGTCACTTCAGGCGCTGTTCTGAAACAAAAACAGTAAAAGCGGCCATTCAGAAAAATCTCTTCTCCGTATTACCTCACATTATTAAAAGTAAGTTACATGTCGTGATGTAACGTTCACCTGTAGACTGTAGACACATGTCCTGATGTTACGTTCACCTGTAGACTGTAGACACCTGTCCTGATGTAACGTTTACCCGTGAGTCTCTAGACACCTGTCCTGATGTAACGTTCACCTGTGAGTCTCTAGACACTTGTCCTGATGTAACGTTTACCTGTGAGTCTGTAGACGCATGTCCTGATGTAACGTTCACCTGTGAGTCTGTAGACACATGTCCTGATGTAACGTTCACCTGTGAGTCTGTAGGCACATGTCCTGATGTAACGTTCACCTGTGAGTCTGTAGGCACATGTCCTGATGTAACGTTCACCTGTGAGTCTGTGGACACCTGTCCTGATGTAACGTTTACCTGTGAGTCTGTAGACACATGTCCTGCCGTCAGAACTTTTCTCCACTCATTTGCACCCCATCAAAATGCTTTCTACTCCACCGGCGACGTTGACGTCGATGTTCTAGCGTCACAACTCGTAGACGGATGATGTAAAATGCGTGTATGTTGTCGTCCTTTCACACACGCCTTTGTTGTGAGGTATGGAACATGCTGTGACGGTTGCTGGGTTGCTGGTCAGTGGTTCGAATCCATCAGTCTTGACGCGGGACACATTGCGGGGACGGTCTATAACTTGATTATTTTGCTGGAAATGGTGCCATAGGTGCCAAATGGTGTTTAACAAGGTCAGGTTGCGAGGTACCAGACTGAAGAATACCTCTAATGCGATATCTGCCATTTTTCCGGAATGACGACCTTGTTGAAGTGAGCTGTTGTTTTCTGCACTTCTTTAGATGGCAATGAGTGGAAACTATAAACGTCTGGTTGCCTGGCCAATTACAGTGAAACTATCTGGCCATTGTTCTGGAATATGCCATGCTTCTTGCAAATTTCATCCACTTCGAACAACACCTGGTTGCATTTCTTTGTCTATATTTACACACTCTTTCTCTGGTTCAAATCCTAAAGTTCATTCACCATTCAATAACAATGAAAACATACCTTTTTCCTCTGAATATACATATATTGTTTCACCGCCTCCGGTGTAGTGTAGTGGTTAGACCTGTCCGCCCCGAAGAGCGGAAGGTCGCGGAGTTCAATCCCGGCCGCGTCATACCAAAGACCAAAATATATGGTACTCGTAAGGTCCCTGTCTGGCGCTCTCGGCATTAATGGGTACAACAAGGACTGAATCGGCTCGAAGTCAATTATAATGTGTGTCTGAGTGGGAGGTATTCATGCTTCACTGCGTCATGAGTATCTCAGTGGGTTAGCACTATAAAACCAGCTTAGAGTCTGGGCTAGTACAAGGCAACTACATATACACGCGCATGCACGTCGTCATATGAGCGAAATATTCTTAAGTGCGTCATTAATCCCCATTTCACCTCACCTCACCTTTGTGCACAGTCATGGTTTTGTGAAGCGGTATAGTTTAAAAGCTTCAGATGTAAAGATGAACCGATATTGTTCAACAATAGTCAGTTACTCAGTCGATCCTTTTTCTTATTTACTGAGAAAGGCGGTGGTAGCATGATGGTTAAAGCGTTGCTCCGTAACGCCGAACACCAGAGTTCGATTCCCCTCATGGATGCTATATGTGAAGCCCATTTCTGGTGTCACCCTGTCTTGCAGCGTAAAGTTTCACCCATTCTATATCTACATGACCGTCATAAAGCACCACCTACATTTTTCCATGACGAGTGAGAAAACATGTTGTTGTATATGGTTTGAAAACTAATAAAATTCTGAAAAATGAAATCGTACAGCACATGAACAAAAATGACATGAACAAAATTTGGTGACGATTTATTTACAATCTGAGAGGAATACACAAAAACGACAAATCTGGCCGTTGGTAACGTTTAGGACATAGCAACTTTCATCACACTAATGAACCCTACGCCATGTCCACAAGCTGCGGTTTTCTCGTAGTCTGCACCACGTTGCTGCCTGTGCTTCTCTGGCGAGAAAGAGACGCGCCCTGTGACCAGTCTCGGGTGGTTGGGTAGCCAAATGGTGAAAGCGTCCGCTCGTCACGCTGAAGACCCTGGTTCAATACCCAACATGGGTATAATGTGCAATGCCCATTTCTGGTGTCCCATGTCGTGATATTGCTGTAATATTGCTAAACGCGGCGTAAAGCTAATCTTACTCACTCACTCCAGACCAGCCTCCTCCTGACGGCGGTGCTCGAGGGCCTGACTCCCACTGTTGCACTGCCGGAGTAGTTGCTCAGTGTGGGTCATGGAGCCACGTAAGCTTCCTCACGAAGTCGGCGTGTTTAATGTTCAAGTTGTTGCGATATGCTGATAACTCCGTCATCGTGTATTTTAGTGTATGTCTTACCATGTCAGACAAGTGAATGTTAATGGTACCTGCCGTCTTTGAAATTAGTTCAAGGTGAAAACTGGAGTGCAATATACAGTAATTATGAAATGGTGTGCCTGGATGCATGTTGGCATGCGGCCCACGGGGTTTTCACTTTGAAGCACGTCCGTTGCGTATGCAGTCAGTATGCCTGGGTGAGGGTCGAGTGCTGTCAGCAAAGTTACAAAGATTCAGGTAGTGCTTAATTAATGTTGATGTGTATGGCTATTATTTCGGTACATGGCATTTCTTGGCCTGGGCTCTTTTTTTACCACCAAACCCTAAGCTTATTTTCTCCATGTCGGTCTACTTATAGTTCGGGAAGGTTTGACCTTACGGTCAGTGACTGATCACCCGGTCCATATTGCTTTTGGTTTTATCAGTAATGGTTCTCCAGAATAACACTAAACATAGAAATTGTGGTCAGTAGGTTGTTTAACGATAAGGTCAGGTCATCTAATCAGAGCGGGAGTTGAACGACTGGTGATAGTGTACCTCTTTCATTGAACATCCACCAGGTAGAGCCACACACCAGAGAATATGAACTGATTAAACGCCGTGACAAAAGCGTGTTTGTAAAAAACAATTGGAAGCTATATATGTATCGTGAAAAAATACTTTGTTCGCTTAAATATGAGAACATACTATTTAAAAAAGGGTTAGTGTACGAAACACAGTAGTGTCATCATATACGTTCGGTATTTATGGAACACTGCTTTCCTTCCAATATTAGCCGCGAAAGCGCCATCCAGTATATCACTGAGCGACCACAAGCCGTGTATCAACAACCCTGAGCTGGTTTCCACCAGACTGTTGACTCGTTTCAGACTAGTTTTACTACTAGACCGTCGGCACAATGGCCTCGTATCGTTTCATTCGTTCCTGCTATCATGGAAATACGCTTTGATCATTTACAGATGAAGGTCGTCCTAAACACGGTCTGAAAAAATGTTCCCAAGCAATCAGAAGAAAGTAGTATAAAAACTGAGCATAAAGGTATATAAATCAGTCGTATTTCAACCAGTCAGAATGCTTGAAATCCATTTTAACTGATGCTGTTCAAGATGATTGCGCCCAATCAACAACATGTTGACAGTGAACGATCATGGCTAAAATAAAAGAGTCATCGTAGAGTTTCATGTGCTTAATGCACATAGAAAATAATAACAAATGAGGGCGAGAAAAAATTCCACAGGCACGATGTGGGGAGAAATTTAAAAACAATATTACACTGAGTGGCGAAAACGAGCAGCGAATTCCAACGGTCTGTAGCCAACGTGTGTGAAAGTTACAGGATATCATGAGACATGTTACAGGTAATTCACAGGCAGACCACGAATTTCAAGGGTTAATTTAATAAGAAAAAATTGAGCCAGAACCATCCACAAGCGAAGCAAGAATATACAGTTATAAATGGTTCTAAATCCTGAAAACCCATGAAGGTCGAGTTAGAATGAACCTTCAATGTACCATGCTTGTCGTAGAAGAGGCGACTAAAGGGATCGCATGGTCAGGCTCGCTGGCTTGGTTGACACATGTCATCAGTTCACAATTGCGCTGATCGATCAGCGTGATGCTGAAAGATGAAATATTTCCAATTGACTTCCACTTTTGGACTTCACCATACTATTCTGGTATGTAAAGAACACATGATTTCCAAATCCTTGAAGTTAAAATTTTAATAAATAGTTGTATTTACATGTTGGAAAACGTCATCATATACAACAACTAATAAAAAACATGAGAAGCTAAATCCGTTTTATAGTTTTTATTGTTGCTTTTCTACATCTTAATTTAACCAAAATCTGACTCTTCAAAGATATTTTTCAATGGAGGAGAGTTTGAGATAAGTTTCCTTTTACTGTTTAAATTTTGTAATCACTTCAAAATTCCACAAAGTTAACGGACCAATAAGGAAGTTAAGGTTCCAAGTTTATCTTTTGCATCATGTACGTATGTATGATTGCTAAACTATTTTCTATATTTCCTGATGATGATATATGGGAACATATGCTTGCATATCCCAAAGGCCATGTAATATTTATCGACTAAAAGCTTCCCACTTTTTGATTTCCACCATATACGATTCTGGCATATGAGAGACATTTTGATTTCCAAATCTTGAGATTGGGTTTTAAATAAATGAATTGTTTTACATGTTCGTAAAATGTCATCAAAGAGCTGAAAAAAGAGCTAATAAAAACAAGACTAAATCTGTTTAATAATTTGTTACTGTTTTGCTTCTCTACCGTTTTGAAAGTTTCACTGAATCTGATTCTGCAATGTGGTTATTTCAATCTGAGGGAGTGTTTGAGATAATTTTTTCTTAATGTTTGAATTTTTTTATCACTTCAAATTACAAAAATATAAGGCCAATGAGTTTCCGAGAAGGGGTAAAATGTAGAATACTCTCTTAATGTGTGAAGTCACTGTGACCCCTTACGAGGGTCACCAAATGTACAAGTTACAATTCGCTTTAGCTAAGCTACCGGTACACAAGATTTCATCTTTCTAGGGCTTTACGTTTGGAGAATAAGACGAAATGGGATTTTAGGGGCATGGCCTCAAGCTTAGCCCGCTATTAACGGTCACATGGTCACAAATCTACGACTTAAAATTTCCACCAGCCAAGGCACCTGTACGCACGATTTGAACTCTCTTGAACCAGCAGTTGTCGAGAAGAAGACGAAAATGTGAAACATTTACGAATGGACAGGCGGACGAGCAGAAGGACGGACTATTCTGATTCTGTAAGGGTTTTTTTCATTTGAAGAGAGTGTGAGATAGGTTTCTGGTATATGGGAACAGTATATGGGAACATTTAATTTTCCACTCTTGAGATGAGCTTCTCCTTAACAAAAAGGTACACTTTCAGGTTCCAGAATGGTATCAATTGATTTTCTATATAAACTGATGGTGATATATGGGAACATATTTCAGTTCCAAAATAGATGAGATATATTTCCAAATGATTTCCACTTTTCACATCCATCACATACGTTTATGGTATATGGGAACACTAGATTTTCCACTCTTGAGAGATTAGGTTTTAGAAAGAAGGTGTATTTTCATAATGGAAAACGTCATCAGACCTGAACACAACTACTAAAAACATGATTGATTCCGCTTGGTAGTTTCTATCGTTACATTCTTTTCTGCCACTGAATTTAATTTAACCGTATCTGATTCTGTATAAGATGTTGTTTTTTTTCCTTTTGAGGAGATTTTGAGAGAAGTTTCTGGTATATTGAAGTATTTGATTTTCCACTCTTGAGATGAGCTTTGCCTTAACTAAACACCTGTTCTCACGAAATGTGCACCATTTGTAATTTAATGTGTCAGCATTTCTTACTGATTTCGCCTGTTCATTTCATGTTTATATTAGGCGACAGACTTGGTAGGTAACATAGAAACATAGAACTTATTAATGGTCTGTTATTCATGTGTGTGACTCAGGGTAAAGGGTAAGTCAAAATCACCAAAATGTGCATGTCTCCAATGATAGTACAGTGGACTCCTGTACAATCCGACATTCACTGGGACCGGAAAAAATGTCCGAGATTATACAGAGTGTACTACAAATCACAATCATATTCACTCTTTCATGAAAACGTCCACCATTGTAGTCTGGCCTAGGTAATGGTCTACAGTGTGTGGCTAGCTATTTATTGCTGACAGTGACAATTCAAGTTGACACCACCGACTCATTGGTACATGTAATTGATCTCATCCAATTAATTCCTGATACAAACTCGGACAACCACCACTGTCCACTGTGCCACTAACCTAGCGAGATAGTGGGCAACAAGTCCAGATACAAACTCGGACAACCACCACTGCCCACTGTGCCACTAACCTACTAACCTATAATCCTCTCACTGGGTCACTGTAGTGGTACAGATGGTTTAGAGCACCAAAAGTCTGTATGACAGTGTCATACTCACTGTGTTATAGGTATAAGTTAATCACCCTTAAGGTAGTTATGAAAATAAACTCTGCGAGGGCAAGCAAAGCCGTAGTGAGGGTGAGTATACGGGACAATAGTAACTGAAACGGGCATAAAATATACATAACACATTGCTCCCTCCTACTGTTCCATCAACCAGAGAGGTGTGAGTTTAGTTCTACACTTAGCAGCATTCCAGATATATGGATCATGGATCATAGCGTATACAGACCAGAGTTACATGCTGTACTGACGTGTGATGATGGATCACAGCGTATACAGACCAGAGTTACATGCTGTACCGACGTGTGATGATGGATCACAGCGTATACAGACCAGAGTTACATGCTGTACTGACATGTGATCATAGATCACAGCGTATACAGGCCAGAGTTACATGTTGTACTAACGTGTAATCATGGATCACAGCGTATACAGACCAGAGTTACCTGCTGTACTGACGTGTGATGATGGATCACAGCGTATACAGACCAGAGTTACATGCTGTACTGACATGTGATGATGGATCACAGCGTATACAGACCAGAGTTACCTGCTGTACTGACGTGTGATGATGGATCACAGCGTATACAGACCAGAGTTACCTGATGTACTGACGTGTAATCATGGATCACAGCGTATACAGGCCAGAGTTACCTGATGTACTGACGTGTGATCATGGATCACAGCGTATACAGACCAGAGTTACCTGTTGTACTGACATGTGATCATGGATCACAGCGTATGCAGGAAAGAGTTACCTGATGTACTGACGTGTGATCATGGATCACAGCGTATACAGACCAGAGTTACATGCTGTACTGACGTGTAATCATGGATCACAGCCTATACAGGCCAGAGTTAACTGCTGTACTGACATGTGATCATAGATCACAGCGTATACAGGCCAGAGTTACATGCTGTACTAACGTGTAATCATGGATCACAGCGTATACAGACCAGAGTTACCTGCTGTACTGACGTGTGATGATGGATCACAGCGTATACAGACCAGAGTTACATGCTGTACTGACGTGTGATGATGATCACAGCGTATACAGACCAGAGTTACATGCTGTACTGACGTGTGATCATGGATCACAGCGTATACAGACCAGAGTTACCTGCTGTACTGACGTGTGATCATGGATCACAGCGTATACAGACCAGAGTTACATGCTGTACTGACGTGTGATCATGGATCATAGCGTATACAGGCCAGAGATACCTGCTGTACTGACATGTGATCATGGATCACAGCGTATACAGGCCAGAGTTACATGTTGTACTGACGTGTGATCATTGATCACAGCGTATACAGACCAGAGTTACATGCTGTACTGACATGTGATCATGGATCACAGCGTATACAGGCCAGAGATACCTGCTGTACTGACATGTGATCATGGATCACAGCGTATACAGGCCAGAGTTACATGCTGTACTGACGTGTGATCATTGATCACAGCGTATACAGACCAGAGTTACATGCTGTATTGACGTCTAATCATGGATCACAACATTATACAGACCAGAGTTACATGCTGTACTGACGTATGATCATGGATCACAGTGTATACAGGTCAGAGTTACATGCTGTACTGACGTGTGATGATGGATCACAGCGTATACAGGCCAGAGTTAGCTGCTGTACTGACGTGTGATCATGGATCACAGTGTATACAGGCCAGAGTTACCTTTTTGTACTGACGTGTGATGATGGATCACAGCGTATACAGACCAGAGTTACATGCTGCACTGACGTGTGATGATGGATCACAGCGTATACAGACCAGAGTTACCTGCTTGTACTGACATGTGATCATGGATCACAGCGTATACAGGCCAGAGTTATCTGCTGTACTGACGTGTGATGATGGCTCACAGCGTATACAGGCCAGAGTTACCTGCTGTACTGACCTGTGATGATGGATCACAGCGTATACAGACCAGGAGTTACATGCTGTACTAACGTGTAATCATGGATCACAGCGTATACAGACCAGAGTTACATGTTGTACTGACGTGTGATCATGGATCACAGCGTATACAGACCAGAGTTAGCTGCTGTACTGACATGTGATCATAGATCACAGCGTATACAGTTGCCAGAGTTACATGCTGTACTAACGTGTAATCATGGATCACAGCGTATACAGACCAGAGTTACCTGCTGTACTGACGTGTGATGATGGATCACAGCGTATACAGACCAGAGTTACATGTTGTACTGACGTGTGATCATGGATCACAGCGTATACAGACCAGAGTTACATGTTGTACTGACGTGTGATCATGGATCACAGCGTATACTATGAACCAGAGTTACATGCTGTACTGACGTGTAATCATGGATCACAGCGTATACAGGCCAGAGTTACCTGATGTACTGACGTGTGATCATGGATCACAGCGTATACAGACCAGAGTTACATGCTGTACTGACATGTGATCATGGATCACAGCGTATACAGGCCAGAGTTACCTGATGTACTGACGTGTGATCATGGATCACAGCGTATACAGACCAGAGTTACATGCTGTACTGACGTGTAATCATGGATCACAGCCTATACAGGCCAGAGTTAACTGCTGTACTGACATGTGATCATAGATCACAGCGTATACAGGCCAGAGTTACATGCTGTACTAACGTGTAATCATGGATCACAGCGTATACAGACCAGAGTTACCTGCTGTACTGACGTGTGATGATGGATCACAGCGTATACAGACCAGAGTTACATGCTGTACTGACGTGTGATGATGGATCACAGCGTATACAGACCAGAGTTACATGTTGTACTGACGTGTGATCATGGATCACAGCATATACAGACCAGAGTTACCTGCTGTAATTGACGTGTGATCATGGATCACAGCGTATATATTACCAGAGTTACCTGCTGTACTGACATGTGATCATGGATCATAGCGTATACAGGCCAGAGATACCTGCTGTACTGACATGTGATCATGGATCACAGCGTATACAGGCCAGAGTTACATGCTGTACTGACGTGTGATCATTGATCACAGCATATATACAGACCAGAGTTACATGCTGTACTGACATGTGATCATGGATCACAGCGTATACAGGCCAGAGATACCTGCTGTACTGACATGTGATCATGGATCACAGCGTATACAGGCCAGAGTTACATGCTGTACTGACGTGTGATCATTGATCACAGCGTATACAGACCAGAGTTACATGCTGTATTGACGTCTAATCATGGATCACAACGTATACAGACCAGAGTTACATGCTGTACTGACGTATGATCATGGATCACAGTGTATACAGGTCAGAGTTACCTGCTGTACTGACGTGTGATGATGGATCACAGCGTATACAGGCCAGAGTTAGCTGCTGTACTGACGTGTGATCATGGATCACAGATATTATACAGGCCAGAGTTACCTTTTGTACTGACGTGTGATGATGGATCACAGCGTATACAGACCAGAGTTACATGCTGTACTGACGTGTGATGATGGATCACAGCGTATACAGACCAGAGTTACCTGCTGTACTGACATGTGATCATGGATCACAGCGTATACAGGCCAGAGTTATCTGCTGTACTGACGTGTGATGATGGCTCACAGCGTATACAGGCCAGAGTTACCTGCTGTACTGACCTGTGATGATGGATCACAGCGTATACAGACCAGAGTTACATGCTGTACTAACGTGTAATCATGGATCACAGCGTATACAGACCAGAGTTACATGCTGTACTGACGTGTGATCATGGATCACAGCGTATACAGACCAGAGTTACATGCTGTACTGACATGTGATCATGGATCACAGCGTATACAGGCCAGAGTTACCTGATGTACTGACGTGTGATCATGGATCACAGCGTATACAGACCAGAGTTACATGCTGTACTGACGTGTAATCATGGATCACAGCGTATACAGGCCAGAGTTAGCTGCTGTACTGACATGTGATCATAGATCACAGCGTATACAGGCCAGAGTTACATGCTGTACTAACGTGTAATCATGGATCACAGCGTATACAGACCAGAGTTACCTGATGTACTGACTTGTGATGATGGATCACAGCGTATACAGACCAGAGTTACATGCTGTACTGACGTGTGATGATGGATCACAGCGTATACAGACCAGAGTTACCTGCTGTACTGACGTGTGATCATGGATCACAGCGTATACAGACCAGAGTTACATGCTGTACTGACGTGTGATCATGGATCACAGCGTATACAGGCCAGAGTTACATGCTTTACTGACGTGTGATCATGTATCACAGCGTATACAGACCACAGTTAGCTGCTGTAATTGACGTGTGATCATGGATCACAGCGTATACAGACCAGAGTTACATGCTGTACTGACATGTGATCATGGATCACAGCGTATACAGGCCAGAGATACCTGCTGTACTGACATGTGATCATGGATCACAGCGTATACAGGCCAGAGTTACATGCTGTACTGACGTGTGATCATTGATCACAGCGTATACAGACCAGAGTTACATGCTGTACTGACATGTGATGATGGATCACAGCGTATACAGGCCAGAGATACATGCTGTACTGACATGTGATCATGGATCACAGCGTATACAGGCCAGAGTTACATGCTGTACTGACGTGTGATCATTGATCACAGCGTATACAGGCCAGAGATACCTGCTGTACTGACATGTGATCATGGATCACAGCGTATACAGGCCAGAGTTACATGCTGTACTGACGTGTGATCATTGATCACAGCGTATACAGACCAGAGTTACATGCTGTACTGACATGTGATGATGGATCACAGCGTATACAGGCCAGAGATACATGCTGTACTGACATGTGATCATGGATCACAGCGTATACAGGCCAGAGTTACATGCTGTACTGACGTGTGATCATTGATCACAGCGTATACAGACCAGAGTTACATGCTGTACTGACGTGTGATGATGGATCACAGCGTATACAGACCAGAGTTACCTGCTGTACTGACGTGTGATCATGGATCACAGCGTATACAGACCAGAGTTACATGCTGTACTGACGTGTGATCATGGATCACAGCGTATACAGGCCAGAGTTACATGCTTTACTGACGTGTGATCATGTATCACAGCGTATACAGACCACAGTTAGCTGCTGTACTGACGTGTGATCATGGATCACAGCGTATACAGACCAGAGTTACATGCTGTACTGACATGTGATCATGGATCACAGCGTATACAGGCCAGAGATACCTGCTGTACTGACATGTGATCATGGATCACAGCGTATACAGGCCAGAGTTACATGCTGTACTGACGTGTGATCATTGATCACAGCGTATACAGACCAGAGTTACATGCTGTACTGACATGTGATGATGGATCACAGCGTATACAGGCCAGAGATACATGCTGTACTGACATGTGATCATGGATCACAGCGTATACAGGCCAGAGTTACATGCTGTACTGACGTGTGATCATTGATCACAGCGTATACAGACCAGAGTTACATGCTGTACTGACGTGTGATGATGGATCACAGCGTATACAGACCAGAGTTACATGCTGTACTAACGTGTAATCATGGATCACAGCGTATACAGACCAGAGTTACCTGATGTACTGACGTGTGATGATGGATCACAGCGTATACAGACCAGAGTTACATGCTGTACTGACGTGTGATGATGGATCACAGCGTATACAGACCAGAGTTACCTGCTGTACTGACGTGTGATCATGGATCACAGCGTATACAGACCAGAGTTACATGCTGTACTGACGTGTGATCATGGATCACAGCGTATACAGGCCAGAGTTACATGCTTTACTGACGTGTGATCATGTATCACAGCGTATACAGACCACAGTTAGCTGCTGTACTGACGTGTGATCATGGATCACAGCGTATACAGACCAGAGTTACATGCTGTACTGACATGTGATCATGGATCACAGCGTATACAGGCCAGAGATACCTGCTGTACTGACATGTGATCATGGATCACAGCGTATACAGGCCAGAGTTACATGCTGTACTGACGTGTGATCATTGATCACAGCGTATACAGACCAGAGTTACATGCTGTACTGACATGTGATGATGGATCACAGCGTATACAGGCCAGAGATACCTGCTGTACTGACATGTGATCATGGATCACAGCGTATACAGGCCAGAGTTACATGCTGTACTGACGTGTGATCATTGATCACAGCGTATACAGACCAGAGTTACATGCTGTACTGACGTCTAATCATGGATCACAGCGTATACAGACCAGAGTTACATGCTGTACTGACGTATGATCATGGATCACAGTGTATACAGGTCAGAGTTACCTGCTGTACTGACGTGTGATGATGGATCACAGCGTATACAGGCCAGAGTTAGCTGCTGTACTGACGTGTGATCATGGATCACAGTGTATACAGGCCAGAGTTACCTTTTGTACTGACGTGTGATGATGGATCACAGCGTATACAGACCAGAGTTACCTGCTGTACTGACGTGTGATGATGGATCACAGCGTATACAGACCAGAATTACCTGCTGTACTGACATGTGATCATGGATCACAGCGTATACAGGCCAGAGTTATCTGCTGTACTGACGTGTGATCATGGATCACAGCGTATACAGGCCAGAGTTACATGCTGTACTGACGTGTGATCATTGATCACAGCGTATACAGACCAGAGTTACCTGCTGTACTGACGTGTAATCATGGATCACAGCGTTTACAGGCCAGAGTTACATGCTTTACTGACGTGTGATCATAGATCACAGTGTATACAGACCAGAGTTACATGCTGTACTGACATGTGATCATGGATCACAGCGTATACAGGCCAGAGTTAGCTGCTGTACTGACATGTGATCATAGATCACAGCGTATACAGACCAGAGTTACCTGCTGTACTAACGTGTAATCATGGATCACAGCGTATACAGACCAGAGTTACCTGCTGTACTGACGTGTGATGATGGATCACAGCGTATACAGACCAGAGTTACATGATGTACTGACGTGTGATGATGGATCACAGTGTATACAGACCAGAGTTACATGCTGTACTGACGTGTGATCATGGATCACAGCGTATACAGACCAGAGTTACCTGATGTACTGACGTGTGATCATGGATCACAGCGTATACAGGCCAGAGTTACCTGATGTACTGACGTGTGATCATGGATCACAGCGTATACAGACCAGAGTTACATGCTGTACTGACGTGTGATGATGGATCACAGCGTATACAGGCCAGAGTTACCTGATGTACTGACGTGTGATCATGGATCACAGCGTATACAGACCAGAGTTACATGCTGTACTGACATGTGATCATGGATCACAGCGTATGCAGGCCAGAGTTACCTGATGTACTGACGTGTGATCATGGATCACAGCGTATACAGACCAGAGTTACATGCTGTACTGACGTGTAATCATGGATCACAGCGTATACAGACCAGAGTTACCTTTTGTACTGGCGTGTGATCATTGATCACAGCGTATACAGACCAGAGTTACATGCTGTACTGACGTGTGATCATGGATCACAGTGTATACAGTCCAGAGTTACCGGTTTCCTGAATGTACTTTCGGACAATGGCAATCGTTGTCATAACCGGCACTGTCATCCTGAGAAACACCGATTGACTGTCTGACTACACTGAACCATGGCCTAGGTGAGTTGAAATGGTGTTAAACGTCGCACTTCAGAATATTTCGCTCATATGACGACATGCATGTGTGTGTATGTGTGGATGCTTGTACTTAAGCTGGTTTTATAGTGCTAGCTCACTGAGATACTATGCCGCAGTGAAGCATGAATACCCCACTGAGACACATTATACTGACTCCGAGCCGACCAGACTTTATTGTACCCAGTAATGCCGAGCCTCAGGCAGGGACCAATAAGTACCATATTTTAACGTCTTGTGGTATGACGCGTTCGGGGATGGAACCTGCAACCTTCCGCTCTCCGGGCGGACCACGGAGGCGGTCCGAACCATGGCCTTAGTGCATCCGTTTACGTGTTGATTCTCAAGTTTAACGAATAGTTAACAGAAATCTGTAGATAAAAGAAGTCAGTGTGGAACCATCAAACAACAAAGAAATGTGATTAAACACTATATTCCAAAATCAAGTAAGTGTCCAAACCAACACGAATCACTACAAAGGAATCACAATGGCAGTGCAAAGTAGAGTGACGGTTCCAATTCAATGGCAGTGCAAAGTCAATGGCAATATAATATAAAACTCTGTGATTATGACAATAAAAAAATGACAATATTATCCGCTTAGCTGCAACACAGGGCGGCGGGGTAGCCTAGTGGTTAAAGCATTCGCTCGTCACACCGAAGACCCGGGTTCGATTCCCAACAAGGGTACAATGTGTGAAGTCCATTTCTGATGTCCGTGATATCGCTGGAATATTGCTAAATGCGGTGTAAAACCCAAGTCACTCACTCACTCCAGAACAGTCCAAGGCTGGATTTTCAGAGTGAAAGCTCTTCACGCAATTACTTCATGAAATATGAGATGTAATGTGAGATAGCCATGGCAACAGTTTGCCGCTTTATAGATATATAGCTTCCATCTTTCTCTAACTCCCGGGGTCTGACTACACAGGAATATTCCGGGTGTTCTAGAGGCATCCAGTCCAACCCTGGTCCCAGTCTAAATATAGCAACTATAGACCACTGCCCCTACTAAATCTTAGACCAGTAAGGATCCGGGTTAGAATTCATCTCCCCAACCCATGCATGTCGTAAGAGGCGACTAACGGGATCGGGTGGTCAGGCTCGCTGATTTGGTTGACACATGTCATCGTATGCCAGTTGCGTAGATCGATGGTGATGCTGTTGATCACTGGATTGTCTGGCCCACACTCGATTATTACAGCTGGAATATTGCTGATTGCGGCGTTAAACAACCAACCAACCAGCTGAATCTTGACAGAAACAACATAACCCAATTACAACAACGTTCCACACTGAATATCACTGCCACATAACAACCACAGGAACAGTTTCTTTCAACATTCACATGACCACCACATAACGTGTCTGTTTCAAAGCAGTTATCAATGTCTAGTCTGTTGTGTTTCATCTGAAGTATTAAGCGGAGTTAGCTCCCTTTAATCAGATTACCATGATGGGAAATGTCGAATTCCAGATTTTGCTTTGGGGTCTGTTGATTATAAATGCATTAAAATGTATTCTTACTCAGTTTCAGGAGCCAGTTTCAGTCAATTAAAATTACGCTTTAATCATCAAAGGCTCACATAATGAAAATGCTGTTACGGTCCTCGTTTTGTGATCTCTATGGATCTGCGAATATGGGGGTCGCGGTACCTGAATGGGTTAGATCGCTGGCTATGTGTGCTATCGATTAGGTGCCTGACTCTGAGGGTGTGGGTTCGAATCCAGGGACTCACACTAACTAAAATCACTACTTTACTCCCAAGTATAATATAATATGTTACTCTATGGTCCCCTAGAACTGCTAAGCGTACGTTTCCCCATGTTCAGGATAGACGGGCTCGTCCCTGAAACGAGGTGCACGTGTTCCAGCTGTATGCTAACAGAAAGTCCCAGACAACGATGAGTTGAATGGACATTGTGAAGACCTTTCAAAGTATATTCTTACTCCTTCAAAACATAAAAGTGCTCGAACGGTTTCTTGTGTACAGAGATAGCTGAGAAACACGTAATATATGTATGTAGGACAGTAAACTGTGGGCTTCACACATTGCTCCCATCATTGCACCCGGGTATTAGGCGTGAACAGTAAACTCTCTTTATGAGGCTTATGATGTCACAAAATAAACTGATGTACAAAAGAAAGTACACACCTGGTGTTTTGGGATTACCGGTATTTGAAAAGTGTTGTGATTTTGACTGGCAACTTCGCAATTGGGCACGATATCTGTGGTGATTTGGCAACATATTAGGAAAGTCTGAGACTTATATATCACTGTAAAAACTGTTTTCAGAACATTTACGTCTCTCTTTGGAAAGTAATCTAAGAGCACCAGGTGTGTACTTTCTTTTGTACGTCAGTTTATATAAGTGACAATCGGAAGTGTGTCCGTGAAAACATTGCTATAAATCTCCGAGATTCCAGGATCATCTTCCGACCAGTATCACACTGGCTATGTACTCACGCATGCATCAAGGTCCGGGTTAAGATGGGTTCAAGCTTTTCCTATGTTAATCCTTGGTTTATAAAGGATTGTAAATTTATGCCTAAACACTACACAAAAGCAAAACGACGGTTTAAGAAAGGTTGTAATATCGTTAATCAACTATATTGCCGACAACAAGCTGAATATAACAACGTAAAGCATTTGTAAAAAACGAAGTGAACTTAGGATATAAAGCCAGACACGCATCGTTGATAACAAGAACGCTGTCGATATGAAATTTCACTTCATCAAATATGGTTATAATAAGCGACGAAGACATTTCGGAAACCATAGGACATCTCCGCTATAAGCTGAGGCCTTTGAACGATTCGATCTGTATCAGAAATATGGGTTATGAATCACCATCAGAAAGTGATCGATGATGTATACAGTCAATTTGAGAAAAACGTAATCTATGCATATCTTGCGCTATATACCGTTATGCGGACCCGACATCATGGAAAAAGTTCGACTAAAATTCTTTAATTGTCAACCAGATCTCGGAATTAGAATCAAAACTGTTTGGAAGGGGGCGAACTTGCTTGAGGTCAGCTAGTATCCAAATCACAAAACGAATAATTCCCGTATGACCTTGACGAGAACAGAACATGTTTGGAAACTTACAAGTATACTATCGATATTCAATTCTGGAGACTATAACATGTCTACCGCCATATCTTCTTGTCATGCATTATATATTTCAATCTATATGGATTATCTGGATGTAAAGGAGTTTCTAGTTTTGCAACGTGCTTCGTTTGATATTTCACACTATGATATGTGTGATATAGAAGAGTTGTAATTATTTCTGTAGTTTACTCTCTCTCTCTCTCTCTCTCTCTCTCTCTCTCTCTCTCTCTCTCTCTCTCTCTCTCCCTCTCCATCTCTCTCTCTAAAATTATATATATCCAGAGGCTGAGCGTTAGTGTATATTTGCCAGATGGCGCTGTTTGCTATTGATTTTAGAAACCTTCTCCCCAGGTACGAACCCCAGATGTGCACCTGGCCCCGGGATCATGAAAAAATCTTAAGTCTAAAAAATTTGGCTTAGCTAAGATTTTATATAAGACTGAATCATGAAACTCTCTCAGCAAAATCTTAGCTAAGACTAAGACTAAGACAGTTAAAATGGTAATGTTAGAATGATGTAATCATGTCCGGTCACTCTTAATTAATTGAGGAGAATAGTTTAGTAGCAGGCACCTGCTGAAATGTTCCAAACAAGTCAACTGACGCTTTTATCCCTTTAATAGTGTCTTTACGGTTGGAATGTTTTCGAAAATACACTAACACGAACGCATACATGCGCTCTCTGCCATATTGCATTGGATAGTGTTTACAAAATCACGCTTCGCGAAGGCCGGTATTGAGACGCCTATTACACGTATATTTCATATTCAGCTGCGACAAATGCATCACTGAATTCCTCATACATTTTAGTACCAAATTCGAAATGGTCTTTGTCACTAAAACCAAGTGTCTAGGTGATATGAAGCGAAAGATATTGGGTATGAAAACTGTGCACGAAAGACTTCACACTGTGTACCATTTTCTCAAATTTCAAACACCCATTCGTCTATTCGTAGCATGCATAGGCTCAAATACTTTTAGAACATACATGGAAATAGTATCGTAGCAAGAAATAGGAAATTAAAAACAGATACAATACAGTAATTTGATATGTTTATACGAAATTATCGAAGTTTCTGTGCAGCGTGACGCCATGACTGACGGAAAACCTCGCAGAACGACAACGGTAATGATCGGGAAAGGTCCTCGCAAAATCTTGTGTACCCATGTCAGCGAAGCCGCCATTTTGAAAGAAATCGGGTCAACGGTAGTGATGTCACACGTCAACATTATTACAAGTACATATTTGGCAATTTCTTTGAGGTGAAGTTCGGTTGAAAAAGCGTGAACACAATCGCCATGTCCCAGCGATTACACTTTCAGTGTTATAATGTATATTTTGTGTATCATTCAGACATTTTTTCGTGAAACTAATTTCATTATCTACATTTAGCCTTGTTCTATATCATATCCGTGGATAAAGGGTATACGGGTTGGTATTTTTGAAGGTTTTTTGTTTGTTTAAACTAATATTTACATAACAAATTGACATACTGAGTGTAGTACACCATATTTTAAACCCTTAAACAAGTATTAGAAGAACAAACGTAGGCATAACTGCAACATGTACTTTAGTTCCTATCATGTGCAATATTCGCCCTTCGGACCAATATTACAGTTTCATATGAACAGATTAATGGACAGCGATTTTATTTAACCTTACAAGTAAAACTGACAATATTAATGAAATGATTTAGATATTCTATGAAATGTATATGCACACATATACAGTATATTTAAAGGAATTGTCTTGTTCATTGAATTTGGTTATTTCGTTTTATTAACAAAACAGTGATGTATAATGATTGGTCAGGTGCGCGTTTGTCAAAAACATTTTACGATTCACTTTCATTGTTTTCGATAATATAATCAATTCATATTCGAAAGAAATATTGTAATGACAGGATATCAAACTGTAACTATATTTCTACGAAAATTTAAAGTTCTGTCGAAAGAGTGTTAAATTCTGACATAGAAACCGAAACCTTTTATACAATTAATGGAAATTATTTGAAATATATACTAATCAGCATACCAATTGCGTCTTTTTCCGACTTCGCAAAATACATAAAACAAGTAATGACGTCAACTACAATGTTGTAATCTTTCCAGTAATTTCATTACATTTGAAAACATGGCTAGTACTCGGTTAATAATGATGCAAAATTAGTCAAATTACATCTACACAAACAGGAGAATATGTGAATCTAAGAACTAATCTACATATCGGATAAGGCCAGCCAAATCGCTATTACGTGCTTTCTCATGTGGTACATTGTCACCTTTTCTTATAAATTGTGAAACTACCAAAACGTATCCGCTCACATATGGGAATTTTGTAATGGAATAGGTTGGTTCACGGTGAACAAAACATAACGAAAATTTAGCGTCCATATCCACAACAAATTCTCTCCATGTGATATGAGTTACATTGACCTAGTGTTAAGCATAGCGGAATTATGCCCCCTTATCTTTATACGTGCATGACGTCATACAAGAAAATCCATTTTCGACATTTATTGCGAGTCATTTTGAATGTTGAGCGTATAACGTTATGCATAAGCAAATACACCCATTTCATATACACTTATGTCGTTCAGATATCAGGCTGTATTTTCTTCGCTCACAAATACCGTAAAGATGCCAAATTAAAAAAATCGTAGCACAGTGCTTTTATCGGTGCACGATCAAAAGCGGTAAAATTTATTGTTTTTTAGCGCATCATGTAAAGCGATTTCGCGTTGCTCATCAGGGTTCGAAATTAAAGCAAGTAAAGACTTCTGCTGCACTTCATTTATCAATTTCATTATCACTGGCCAAATGGACATTGTCAGTTACCATTGTATTACTACTGCTTTCAACAAACAAGGTGTTTTAGATTGGACTTATTTTATGATAGTTTCAGGGAAATTTTGTTTCACAATCTAATTACTTGACGTTCATCACAGCATCGCCAACATCACCTCATTATCACCAACAAAACCTCATAATATACAACACCTCATTATCAACAATATCGCTCATTATCACAAACATCACCCCATTACCACTAACATCACCTCATTATCGCCAACAGCATCTCATTATCGCCAACATCACCTTATTATTGCCAACATCCACTCATTATCAACATCACCCTCATTATCGCCATCATCACCTCATTATCAACAACACCTCATTATCAACATCACCTCATTATCACAAACATCACCCTCATTATCGACAACATCACCCCATTACCATTAACATCACCTCATTATCACCAACATCACCTCAGAATCGCCAACATCACCTCATTATCAACAACATCACCTCATTATCGCCATCATCACCTCATTTATCGCCAACATCACATTATCTCACATTATCAACATCACCTCATTATCGCCAACATCACCTCATTATCGCACATCAACATCACCTCATTATCGCCAACATCACCATCATTATCATTATCACCAACATCACCTCATTATCATAACATCATTATCATCACCACCCATTATCGCCAACCTCATCCAACATCACCTTTATCAACAACATCACCTCATTATCACAACATTACCACTAACATTATCATTATCAACATCATCATCCATCACCTCATTATCAACATCATCACCTCATTATCGCCAACATCACCTCATTATCGCCAACACCCATTATCACCAACATCACCTCATTATCGCCAACATTACCACATTATCACCAACATCACCTCATTATCACCAACATCATCCCAGCATCGCCAACATCACCTCATTATCACCAACAAAACCTCATAATATACAACACCTCATTATCAACAACATCGCTTCATTATCACAAACATCACCCCATTACCACTAACATCACCTCATTATCGCCAACATCACCTCATTATCGCCAACATCACCTTATTATTGCCAAAATCCCCTCATTATCAACAACATCACCCTCATTATCGCCATCATCACCTCATTATCAACACCTCATTATCAACATCACCTCATTATCACCAACATCACCTCATTATCGCCAACATCACCCCATTACCATTAACATCACCTCATTATCACCAACATCACCTCATTATCGCCAACATCACCTCATTATCACCAACATCACCTCATTATCGCCAACATCACCTTATTATCGCCAACATCACCTCATTATCAACATCACCCTCATTATCGCCATCATCACCTCATTATCAACAACACCTCATTATCACCAACATCACCTCATTATCACCAACATCACCTCATTATCGTCCAACATCACCTCATTATCACCAACATCACCTCATTATCACCAACATCACCTCATTATCATCCAACATCACCATGGCCGAAATTGTTCACTTGAAAAAGCAGGCGAAATTTGTTACAAATCAAAATAGTGGGAGTGTATTGGTATTCTCAATCAAAATGCATAAGACTGAAACACATGGCCCGGCTCCACTGGTCTTTTTCAAGTTCAGGTTGGTAAATCATTGTGGAAGGAAGCTGGCTACTAGTTAATGACCTTGTTCATTCATATTGGATAGCTGTTAACCAAGTTTGGAATGGTATAGCCGAGGCTTAAGTTAACCGCGACCCTTACACCCGACTAGTAAGGCACCATGCGTTGATACTTTGTGACTGGGGTCGTCTAATATAGCTGAGGCTTAAGTTAACCGCGACCCTTAAACCCGACTAGTAGGGCACCATGCGCAATTACTTTGTGACGGGGGTCGTCCAGTCTTCACTATGGAGCCGTAGATACAATCACGAAACATACAGTTAAACCATTAGCAGATTACCTGTTACCAGCAGGGAGGTTTGGCCTTATGTATGGTGAGACGACTTCATCAGAAATGACCAATACACCAATAGAAAAATAGCCACCAGCCTCATCAATTCAATTCATCATCTCTCATCATACCATTGAGTCGTAGTTCGTCAGCCACTGACAAGAATGTGTTGAAACATCTTTCCAGGAGCTCATTATATTCCCAATTCAGCTGGAGACATTGATGCTGTGTTTTACTCATGACTATATTAATTTAGATATCAACAGCTAAGAGAAATGTAATGAATAACTGTACTCGCAGGCATGTTTCATGCAACCAGACATTGACTGTATTATGGGCCTATGTCCTTTCCACTGAATAAATTGTCTGTCAAATAAAATGTAATGAGAAAAATGTTTTCACAGAAAGTACAGCTATAGCGCCTACTCTAATCTACACATATTTTCTTAAAGGTCAGCTCTCAATCACACATATATTACACCATTATGCCCATAGCTAGTCAGAGACTTGAAACATAAAACATAATCTTGAAAGACAAATGAACCTATTTTCTATTAGGTCCTATCTGTAACTGAACTGTCAAGCTGCTTACATGACACCATGTGTGTTACCCAGTTGAGGCCCCGGGGTCATGAAAGTGACGTAAGTCTAAAACTTGCTTAAATATGTCATTTTGATCTTAAGTCCAAAAAATTGTCTTAAATCGGGGATCACGTACATGTATAGTCTTAAAAGTTAAGACTGAGATCATTTTTTATCTTAAATCCTGAGACTGCTACCTACCAGTCTTAAGCCCTTTTTGGTGCCATTTTCTTTTTTCAGGCGCAAATTTTCATAAGGTTTGAAAAGTGAACGCTGTGCGAGATTTGCGCTCGCGTGGTCCTGGATCTGCGTACGGCTATAAAATTACACAGAAATGTAGAATATAAAATTTCCTATCCGTTGGTATGAATATAAAATTAATGCAAATACCCCAGCGGTTTGAGAAATAGACACTGCTAAATGATGTTGGTGATAATGAGGTGATGTTGATAATGAGGTGTTGTTGATAATGAGGTGATGATGGCAATAATGAGGGTGATGTTGTTGATAATGAGGTGATGTTGGCAATTATAAGGTGATGTTGGTGATAATGAGGTGATGTTGGCGATAATGAGGTGATGTTAGTGGTAATGAGGTGATGTTAGTGATAATGAGGTGATGTTTGTAATGATAATGGTGAAGCGTTGTTGATAATGAGGTGTTGTTGGCGATAATGAGGTGATGTTGGTGATAATGAGGTGATGTTGGCGATGATGATGTTGATGTCGGCGATAATGAGGTGATGTTGGTAATGATAATGAGGTGATGTTGGTGATAATGATGTGATGTTGATGTGATAATGAGGTGATGTTAGTGGTAATGGTGATGTTGGCGATAATGAGGTGATGTTGGCGATAATGAGGTGATGTTGATAATGAGGTGATGTTGTTGATAATGAGGTGATGATGAGCGATAATGAGGGATGAGGTGTTGTTGATAATGAGGGATTTTGGGGATTTGGCAATAATAAGGTGATGTTGGCGATAATGAGGTGATGTTGGCGATAATGAGGTGATGTTAGTGGTAATGGGGTGATGTTTGTGATAATGAAGCGATGTTGTTGATAATGAGGTGTTGTATATTATGAGGTTTTGTTGGTGATAATGAGGTGATGTTGGCGATGCTGGGATGATGTTGGCGATAATGAGGTGATGTTGGTGATAATGTGGTAATGTTGGCGATAATGAGGTGATGTTGGCGATAATGAGGTGATGTTGGATAATGATAATGTTGGTGATAATGGTGATGTTGGTGATAATGAGGTGATGTTGATGTTGGTGATAATGAGGTGATGTTGGTGATAATGATGTGATGTTGGTGATAATGATGGTGATGTTGGCGATAATGAGGTGATGTTGGCGATAATGAGGTGATGTTGGCGATAATGAGGTGATGTTGGCGATAATGAGGTGATGTTGGCGATAATGAGGTGATGTTGGTGATAATATGGTGATGTTGGCGATAATGAGGCGATGTTGGTGATAATGAGGCGATGTAGTTGATAATGATGTGTTGTTGATAATGAGGTGATGTTGGCGATTCTGGGGTGATGTTGGCGATAATGAGGCGATGTTGGTGATAATGAGGCGATGTAGTTGATAATGATGTGTTGTTGATAATGAGGTGATGTTGGCGATACTGGGGTGATGTTGGCGATAATGAGGTGATGTTGGCGATAATGAGATGTGAGATGTTGGTGATAATGAGGCGATGTAGTTGATAATGATGTGTTGTTGATAATGAGGTGATGTTGGCGATACTGGGGTGATGTTGGCGATAATGAGGTGATGTTGGTGATAATGTGGTAATGTTGGCGATAATGACGTGATGGCGATAATGAGGTGATGTTGGCGATAATGGGATGCTGTTGGTGATATTGAGGTGTTGTTGGTGATAATGAGGTGATGTTGGTGATAATGAAGTGCTGTTGTTGATAATAAGGTGATGCTGTTGATAATGAGTTGATATTTGTTATACTGAGGTGATGTTGGCGATATTGAGGTTACGTTGGTAATAATGTGGTAATGTGGGTAATAATGAGCTGATGTTGGTAATAATGAGGTGATGTTGGTGCTAAGAGGTGATGTTGGTGATAATGAGTGAGTTTAGTTTTATGCCGCAATCAGCAATAGTCCAGCTATATGGCTGCGGTCTGTAAATAATCGAATCTGGACCAGACAATCCGGGGTTTCAACAGCATGAGCATCGATCTGCTCAATTGGGAACCGATGACATGTGTCAGCCAAGTCAGCGAACCTGACCACCCGATCCCGTTAGTAGCCCTTACGACAAGCATGGGTTACTGAAGATCAATATTCTAATCCGGACCTTCACGGGTAGTTGGTGATAATGAGGTAATGTTGGTGATAATGAGGTTATTTGGGTTTCAATGAGGTGATATTGGTGATAATGAAGTGGTGGGGGTGATAACGAGGTGTTGAGGATGATAATGATGTTGTTGATAATGAAGTGATGTTGTTGATAATGAGGTGATGCTTGTGATAATGTGGTGACGTGGGTGATAATGAGGTGATATTGGTGATAATGAAGTGATGTGGGCGACCAACACATGATATCCCAAGGATTTGCTTCATTTTGTCCATACCAGTATATAATTCCTAACTTCGTAAATCATCACTTATGAAGCATCTATTCTTGTCATAATGGCCCCATAAACATTTTCCTGATAGTCATATATTTGCAAAATGTCAACGTCGATTTTAAACAAATGTGATGTTAAAGCATTATATACTGGGTAAAATATAATGGCCTGTATAAAATATAAAGATTTGACAAATACTTTGGCAATACAAAATTTCATTAGCTTCACAGATGGTAAAAGCCAAGCTTGACAACAGAACCCCCCTCACCAGGTGGTGAGTAACCAGGTGTACTAGTAGCGGGATATAGTGCCAAAACTGCTGATCAATAGCGGACAACGTTCACAAAATCATACACAGGTTATTTGTCATCTAATTCAATTTTCCAGAAAAGGAAGATCAATTCTGATGCTTTACTCACTTAGGACACACTCCCGGGAAAATGAAGCATTTCTGGAAATATGAATGAACACTAATAAAAATAGTGTTGGAGGACAGAGAAACTTGATCAGATACAAGAACTTGAAATACGACAAAACATGTTTAAGTGTTTACCATGTTGAGCCTCTAACTGCGAGTGCGAGCCATAGGCGGACCCAGAGTGACCCTACCTTTTGACCTGAAGGTATAGTAAGTGACCATTGAAACTCTCGTGAAAACGGAACCACAATTTCACGACTACATGTTTCATTAAAATCTTCTGGGAGTAAAATGAGTTTACTCCCTCAAGATATTAAGAAATATGTAGGAGTGAAATTGGATCTGTGTTTTTTCAATATACAGTAACGAGCAGAAAAATGCGACTTTTCACAGACGTAGTTTCAAAATCAATTTACTGATAAATTCAGTTATATTTTTCATACATCCACTTTGAAAACTGAAGTTTACATTTATGCAAGTCAATAGTCTGTGAATCCACCGTTTCTCTCGATGACAATCAAATTGTCTATGAATAGGCCGTGGGCCGAAGCCCGAAATTGTGTCAAAGTGCTTCAACATATCTGGTGAATACAGAGTTAGTGTTTTATAATTAAGGCTGTTATTTATAAAGCATATTAAAAAACTTTTCTTGTTAAATCACTTGCACATTAATTATTTAGAAGCCTTTGAATGAAACATTCTAAATCAGTGATTCACCATGGTTGCAAGGTATTTTTGACCAATCAGAATACAGGAAGCAGCTATTTTGTGCAGTACTACAACATGGCCGCTGCCATGGCTGTGGTATGTTTATGTCTCATTACTGACAATAAAATCGGTGATTTACTTCTTTTTACGGATATAACATAAGCAAAAGTGAGTGAATGTGTTGCAATATGGAAAGAACTAGATGGCATTGAAAAATCTGTCTCTGAGAAAGTTAATACAGCTTCTAAAAGCACAGCTAAGTTCCATCTAAAGTGTTACCAAACATTTACTGATAAGACTAGCATTGAGAGAGCTTTGAAACGAAAAGACAAGGGTTGTTTGCATAAAGGATGGGTAGATTCTATTCCAAAAAGAACTGGCAGAATTACGTTGCACTTTGGCATTCATGCCTTAAATGGTAGATTAGGTAAGGATTTATGTGGCTAATGTATATGCTTTGCTCATAACGGTTGCAGTGCTGTTGACTGCATGTTAGCTTCTTCATTATTTCCTTTCACCACGCAGTTAAATGTAGGCACACTAGGTAACTCGTGTCACTTTCCCCTGTCATGCACATTCAAGCTCATTCAAACACATTTACCTCTAATAAACAGGAGGGTAAACAGGACAAAATTGACAAAATACATGTCTATGAAAACAGTGCATCCATTACAAACTTTACACTTGGTAACACTTTTTCAGAAGGCAGCTGATCACACACAAAAAACATATATGATGCTACATTTGCTTCAACTAACGAGAACATAACCACCATGGTGGGATCAGGAATTAGAAAACATAAAGCATGACAATTATGCAACACTCAGAGCTCATAGAGATCACAATGTAGACTTTAATATCTTCAGACAGTTACAAACACTCTTCAAATGTACATTTAAACAAAAAAACATGACGGTTCCAAAACAAACAAAGATAATTTACTAGCAGCAAGCACTAACCTTAAATTATTTTGGAAAACAATTTCAACCAATATCACAATCATGTCAACAAACTGAACAATGGATAGATCACTTCTCAAATCTTTTATGCATTAATACTCCTCAAAACACACAAGAACATTTACCTCCACCTTTACAACCTACAAACAACACACATTCTTTTCTAAACCAACATTTTTGCGAACAAGAAATATTATTTTCTCTTTGCCAAACAGTAAAACCACTGATCCATGCGGAATTGCACATGAATTTCTGAAAGAGTCGAGAAGTTTCATTGTCCCAACTCTTACTGTTCTTTTAATAAAATTTATTCACTTTGGCTATTTCCCTCCCATTTGGGGTAAGGGCATTTTATGCCTTTTGTTAAAATCTGGCGACCCCTGACAATTACAATGGTATATCCCTCATCGCATTTGTAAATTATTTACATCAATTCTAAATAAAACATCAAAGTATGGTGCGATTTAAGTAATATCATTTGTGAATATAAGGCTGGTTTCTGGGAAAACTATTCTAAAATAGACCACATCTTTACACATTCATATTCATAAATAGAAACAGGGTAGATTTTATTGATGTTTCAAAAGCTTTCAAGACACTTAAACATGATGAACTTTTGCATGCTGTCCGTACGGCTGGGTTAGATGGGAAGTTTTTAAACATTATTACTAATTTACTTGTATGTATTATTCACTTTGTGCCTGTGTCAGAACCCTTGAGAGACTTTCTAAACAATTTTCTTATAATGTGGGTTCCCGTCAGGGATGCATTTTTAGCCCACAAAAGTTTATAATATTTATCAGTCATTTATGTACAATTAAGCAACATGAAGGTGGTAAGGGAATATCTATTTCCACTGTTTATAATAATGTGTATGACCTTATGTTTGCTAATGATGTTTCAGCTCTTTCAGACGTGTATTCAAGTGCAGAAAAAAGATGACTGCCCTTGAATTATTTTGTAAAGAAACAGGAATGGAAGTAAATCTTAAGAAAACTAATGCTGTTATATTTAGAAATGGAAGGCCTAGATCTTATGACAGGTGGTATATTAATGGGGAATAATTGGAAACTGTGTCCTTTTTTTTTTAAATATAAGGCATTATATTTACACCAAAACTTGTTTAGTCCAGAGCACCCTTATGTTTAGCATCTCAAGCCAGAATTAAGCTACAGGGACAATCTGCCACATTCAGTCAGGCCCATAGAATTGCAATATGACCTACGTATTTTAAGATACTTTTTACAAAAATCAAGCTGTACAGATTTAATATTTTTACAATAAGAAGTTCCCCATATTTCTGAGCCATAGCATAAAATTGGTGTGATCAGTGGATAAATCTTTTTTGAATAAATCTGTACAATTAATGTTTCCAGATTTCTTTTGAAAATGATTAACTGATAAAATTGCCTTTATATGACCCATGTAATCATATATTGGTGTAGAGAAATACAACTTCCCCATGACAGATCACCCTTTCAAAGTTACCTTTGGTTAAGTCAGTAAATGATAGTAGTAGAACAACATGGGCATCAAAAGGTAAAAGTATTCTTTTAAATTTTGGTGTTGGATATGTTTGGTTGAGCCAAGATGTTGATGATGTAAAAACGTTTAAAAGCTTATTCAAACAAAGATTATAAGATAATTTAAAGCAGTTTGGTACACTTCCTTGAGTAATTCCTCCAAATGCAATTATTATCAGTATTTTAAGGCAGTATTAAATGTTGCATGTTATTTACCTAACCTTTCTACCCATTTAAGAACTGCTTTAGCACAATTTAGGTGTAGTAAGCTGTAAGATAGCTGTAGAAACAGGGCGTTATATCAACACTGACTATAATCAAAGATTCTGTACATCATGTAAAGAAAGGTCTAACCTATATTGAAGATGAATTCCATGTATTGTTTATTTGTGAATCCTGTTCACAACTCTGAGAGAGGTATATTACAAAATTTGTTAAAAGTCCTTACACCATATATTTTTAGTTAATCTTCTAGAAAATATTAACGTAAATTTAACTTGGAAAATATGTTGCTTTATGTCTATTTAATGATAAAAGGATTATTATAAACACTCTTGAAAGATCACTGTGCCTCTGAAGACACTGTACTTTTTAATGTATACTGAGTCAAAAAAAACACTTCACATTCTTTCTTCAGGGCACTATAAAAGAACAAGAGATGGTAAGATGGTTAAATTGTTATTGATTCATTGCTGAGATCTGTGTGATGTACTCGATACACTGACAGTGCCATAATCAGTTCCATTAGGCTACACCGCCGTTCCAAAACATTGGTATACAGAATGTCAAGTCACAAGAATAAAAATGCGAAATTTCTCCGTTTTAATATCGTGTATGGCAGCCCCGCGCATTCACCACTGCCAAACACTGTGTCCTCATCGACTGCCTGATGCTTGTGAACACGTGGTTGGGGATTCTGCGCCATTGCTCTTGCAAGGCAGCGCCAAGTTCCTGCAAATTCTGAGGTTGGTTCCTAAGACCACGAAGCCTTCTCCAAAGTGCATCCCAAACGTGCTCTATTGGATTAAGGTCAGGGGACCTCGATGGCCAGTCCATGACGTTGATTCCAGCGTTTTGAAGGAAATTTCGTGTCAACATCGCGGTATGCGGCCGAGCATTATCATGCTGGAACTGTAGACCTGGGCCATGAGCCGCCATGAAAGGAACGAGTTCAGGGGTGAGCACCTGGTTGCGGTAAGCTGTGAGGTTTCCATGGATGACCAGAAGTCGGGAACGGTTGTTCCCAAAGAAAGCACCCCAAACCATGCAACTTCCGCCCCCGAATCTGTCGACTTCCTGTACACAACATTGGGCATACCGTTCACGACGTCGTCTCCAGACTCTATGCCAGCCGACCGCGAATCTGAGGGTAAACCTGGATTCATCGCTAAAGACGACTCGATTCCAGTCTCTCTGGGTCCATCGGAGGTGACGTTGGGCCCACACCAGACGTTGACGTTGGTGAAACGGCGTCAATATTGGCCCACGATATGGACGTCGAGAATAGAGATTGGCAGCCCGCAACCGATTTCGAATGGTCTGTGAGGACATGCGTCCTCTAAACATCTCAGCCCTGGTTCGTGTAGCCTGCAGAAATCTGTCACGTAGGTGACGTAGGACGATTTGACTGTCTTCTGCTCGTTACGTCACACGTGGACGACCCGACCTTGGGCGATCAGAAGTGGTGCCAGTTTGTTGTAGACGACCTCGCAAGTCATACACAGTACGACGGCTGCATCCCATTGCTCTTGCGACGTCAATAACTGATCTTCCCGCTTGCAACATGCCAACGGCACGTTCACGTTGCACATTTGACAATCGTGGCATTTCAAGTACCGTTAGAACTGTGGTTTAAAAGTGTTTTTTTCAATTCTTTAGGCCAATGCAAACACGTGCATATGAAGAAAACTTCGATGCGAACATCACGTGATCGACTGCACGTGCAAAACCTGATTTGGCACTAACGTCATTTGCACGACGAATGGATGGGTTTGAGTGGGTTTTGCTAACGTTTTTCTAGAGTCGAAAGATAGGGATCTCATTTCGGAAACATAGATGTATCATCAGAGAAAAATTATTCATTATTTTTCAAATTACATTTTGTGAAGTTTCTTTTTTGACTCAGTATAGTTTCGGCCTATGGCCTTTTTACTGGAAATAAACTCTGACTCTGACATTCAAATCATCAGCATAATGTGTATTAATGACTCATACTTTCCATTCTGTAGATATTTTAAAAGTTTAAATACTGTCATATCATTTGTCTGATCAAATCTGTTTCCAGAAAGCTGAAACTGATAGAAATTTGGGCCTGTTACCATTCAAATTTGATAGTTTCATGTGATATATACATGAAATTTATTTGTATCATATATATATCAATTAATTTTAAGTAATTAATTAAATCAGTTGCAAAGACGAATGTAATGTATGATATTCCATAGAGGGTGGTGGCTGAGTGGGTTGGGCAGCTGACTTTGTGTGCTGGCGATTAGGTGCCTGACTCTAAGGGTGTGGGTTCGAATCCCGGATGGGACTAAACCCAACAGAAGTACTTAACTAAGAAAGTGCAATCCCAAATATGATATATGTTTCATTTGACCACTTTCTAAATGGCATTGTGCAATCACAGAGATTAATATGGTTCTTTGACAATACTCTTTTTGAATTGTTTTATTTACATGATTGGTCGTGTAATGATAACACCCCAAACAGAGTTTAATTGGTGAAATTATTAATTCAAGATATTTGAATTTTAACAAATATTTACTGATTATGAAATTATGAAAACATTTCTTATGTTTCTACAAATTACTAGTGCACAAGTGCCATTAAAGGCTGTTACCAACAGGCCAAGGTCAAGGCCGTGTTATCAGAATCCGGTCAGGGGGTACCCTTCTTTCAGGAGCTGTGAATCATTAATGTGCAGTCATTGTTCCAAGAAAAGTTTTGATTCTTAACAAGCACATCCTAGGGATCATTTTGATATAAAGTTCTTGTATTCACCAAGTATGTTGAAGCACTCTCCTATTTCTAGAGGCCCTACAGATTTCGGCCCACGGCCTGGTAGTTCTGGGGTAGGTCCACCCATATTTGACTGATGAGATTAGACCACTCAACGACACTCTTCGGTTCCAACTTTTCTAAGTTGTCCTTCATAATCTGCCACACATTTTCAATTGGGTTCAGGTCCGGTGATGCCGCTGGAAATTTCTGTAAGGTCACGTGACTCATTTCAAATCAGTTACAGGTGTGTCTTGACTTGTGTACAGGTGCATTGTCCTGTAAAGGTTTGAAACGTATTCAACACTGTCCTATATGGGATTCCACTATGCCTTCTTGTATAAGTTGACAGTACTTGCGTGAATCCATCCTTCCTGTCATAGTTAGCAGTGGCGTTACCCCGAGTTTGCCTATACCACCCAAAACCATGACACTGGATGAGAACTTCGGAACCATTTTGCAGCTATGTCCACCTCTTGACCACCTCTTTCTTGTGATCCCATAAAACTGAGACTTTGATTCGTCCGTAAAAATCACATTTGAAAAGTCTGTACCCTGCATTTCCCTGCACCACTCGAGCCTTATCTCCATATGTGCAGTTGTCATCAATGGAACTTTCTTCGGCACTCGATGGACATATCCAGATTGCTTTAAAGATCTTCTGATTGTCCATTCTGATACCTTAGGGGGTCCTTGACTTGACGCCTTCACAGCAAGCTGTTTTGCAGACCAGTTTGGGTACGCCGCCGCGAGACGCGCGATCCGTCGTCTGTTATTTGCCCCAAGAGTAGCACGACGTCCCGATCCAGCCTGTCGCTCTGTCCCTAACCCTGCGTCAAATTTCTTCAAATTTCGGTAAACGGAGGCCCGATGCAGTCCCGTCGGTTTCACAAGTCTAGTTACGGATGTAATACCTGCTTCATAATATGCCAAGAGTCGATTTCTGTTGTTTTGTAACGTCATGGCAAAGCTTCTGTATCGTCTGCTCGCAACGAGGTCACGTGATCAAGCCATCCCTGAACCTAAGGGAGATAATTCCATACCAACGAGGCAAGCTACTGGTGGCTAGACACAATGTATTTTTATAGTAAGATCGAGTCTGCAGAATTAAGTATTTTGTCGCATTTTTTTCTGCTCGTTACAATATATTACGCCAGACGAAGAAAACATTGTTCTGATGAAACCGATTCCTTCTTCATGTAACTGATGGACACTTTAATTAGCGTTTGGAGACAGAGAAATGTAGCATTTGCAGCGAAAACACATTCAACCAACTGTTGCCTTTGTACATGTTGATCAGTATATCCAGGAAGTGCTGGATCAAGTTGTTGTCCCCCATTTTGATATTCATCCACTTGCTACAAGACCTGTGTTTATAGATGGCAACGCTAGGCCTCACCGTACACAAGCAATGACAGCTTATATTCAGAATAATGCAGAAAGTCACCTTCCGTGTCCAGACCTGAGACCTCTGGAGCACATTAAGGACTTTTTTGGGCGACTGATAGAAGCAGGTGTACCACCTGAGTCAGCAGCTTTGCAGCAAGGATGGCGACAGCCTCCTCTGCAACGGATACGACTTTTGACTCGGAGTATGCGGTGTATGGTACTGGCTGTTATATAGGCACGTGACTTGTATTGCTCCGCTAAAAGTGACAGTTGAAGTCATCCCTCTTGTAATACACCCTTGCGAGACTTTATGTCACTCTGAATGTTTTTGAACAGATGTAAATATGAAACAGATGAGGCGGTCTTTCATTTCAAGCTCCGGTGGCGAAATCAGTGGAAGAGGAGTGGTAACTTGATGGTTATTGAATTGGATCTTGTCCAAATTATCTGTGATTTTGAAAACCCGAGCAGAAATATCCTAATCGATATGCGCTGGAAACGGCTCTACGTGAAGGCGAGCAGTACTGTGCCTACCTATATCTTGCCTAAATGCCTTACTCCTAAATTTGTCAGTGATGTTATCAATGAAAAGTCAAGCGTTTCACATACCGTTTTCAGATTTTTAGATGACGAATTGTGTTGAACATCTAAAGATAGATATTTCTAAGATGCCTAGCGGTTAGAACAATCGAAAAAAATTTACATTATCAGACAATAAAGGTATAGTTTTTTGATGACGTAACAATTGAATGACGTTATCCCGTCACTGCGCCATTCTAGTGTGCCCCCTCGTAATCGAACCATTTTACATTACGTCACAATGTAAGCGACGTCACGATGCATGTCAGTTGTCATCGCCTCGTACGGCCTCCTTCAGTAAACTACACCGTTGCATCCAGTTTCTTGGTTTGCTGTTGCTTCACGCAGCTAACATCAATGGTGGAAACATTACGTTTATGTTTTACGACGGTTAAAATGTGTCATTTCGACTCACAAGGTTTCAGCGACACGGTAACGTTCGTAATGTTTACATTCCCACAATGCAATTGTGGAATGTCGCTTGACTACTCAACTTCCTCTGGATGTACTGATCTAAACTTACGCTGGTAGTAGAAATGCAACGTTCATATTGCCCCATATGGTTTACGTTAATGACAGATGTAATTAAAATAATTCAGAGAAGATATTTAATCCGAACGTAAACCGTCATCAAACTGTTATCATTCGGTTTTTTCTGGTAACGTTCGTCTTAACGTAGGGGGCAGAAACATCAATAGAACAGCGCGCCATTCTTAATTTAGGTCACCGAAACCGTCGTTTGTTTTCTGCCTTAAATTAATCGTAATTATCTTTAGAAAGTATTAAATTTGGCATCTTAGAAAACAAATACACTTCGCCCTACCACCATGTATAGTGTAATAAAACACACTTTCGCCCTGAACTATTATAACGTTAAAGCACTCGGACGCAAGCGTCCTGGTGCTTTAACTATAATAGTTCAGGGCAAAAGTGTGTTTTATTACACTATACATGGTGGTAGAGCGAAGTGTATTTCTTAAATAAATGTATTACTTTTCGCTTAGCAACAAAAACTCCATGTATAAGAAAGCAGGATGGTTTCCATAAATGTTATCATGTGGGATAGTGTTGGAAACTGCAAAATGTTGGGCGGCTAGCCTAGACTTGACAGCTGACTCGTACAGAATAGGTTCATCATAATTTTCTTTCCTGTTCTTCTGTTTGTATAGTGTACTGATGACATGTGCAGACGTAACCCACCCGTCTGCTCTTTTCTTTTTGGCCCATTTTCTTACATAAGCTTCTACTGTGTTAATTAAGGTTTTACAGTTGTGATCCTAATAGGTTGGAGACTGTTCATTATATATCACCCATACGTTTAATGTATAATATGATTATGGGAAGGACTTTTCAGTTGTGTTATTATTGTATAAATCATTATCTGATGGTGATTGTACAAGGGTTTCAAGTGAAAAGTTTAGCGGATCCTGTCCCACCTGCTGTACCTCTCAAACGCAAGCAAAGACAAGGCAAATCTTCCCTTGAACAAATAATTGAACATATGTTGCAAGTCAACAGAGAAAAATTGTATCCAGCAACATTTGGACCATTATGTCAAATTTGGAAATGCAATATATACTGAGTCAAAAAAGAAACTTCACAAAATGTAATTTGAAAAATAATGAATAATTTTTCTCTGATGATACATCTAAGTATCCGAAATGGGATCCCTATCTTTCGACTCTAGAAAAACGTTAGCAAAACCCACTCAAACCCATCCATTCGTCGTGCAAATGACGTCAGTGTCAAATCAGCTTTTGCACGTGCAGTCGATCACATGATCTTCGCATCGAAGTTTTCTTCATATGCACGTGTTTGCATTGGCCTAAAGAATTGAAAAAACACTTTTGTTGCAAGCGGAAGATCAGTTATTGACGTTGCAAGAGCAATGGGATGCAGCCGCCGTACTGTGTATGACTTGCGAGGTCGTCTACAACAAACTGGCACCACTTCTGATCGCCCAAGGTCGGGTCGTCCACGTGTGACGTCACGAGCAGAAGACCGTCAAATCGTCCTACGTCACCTACGTGACAGATTTCTGCAGGCTACACGAACCAGGGCTGAGATGTTTAGAGGTCGACTGTCCTCACAGACCATTCGAAATCGGTTGCGGGCTGCCAATCTCTATTCTCGACGTCCATATCGTGGGCCAATATTGACGCCGTTTCATCAACGTCAACGTCTGGTGTGGGCCCAACGTCACCTCCGATGGACCCAGAGAGACTGGAATCGAGTCGTCTTTAGCGATGAATCCAGGTTTACCCTCAGATTCGCGGTCGGCTGGCATAGAGTCTGGAGACGACGTCGTGAACGGTATGCCCAATGTTGTGTACAGGAAGTCGACAGATTCGGGGGCGGTAGTTGCATGGTGTGGGGTGCTTTCTTTGGGAACAACCGTTCCCGACTTCTGGTCATCCATGGAAACCTCACAGCTACTGCTTACCGCGACCAGGTGCTCACCCCTGAACTCGTTCCTTTCATGGTGGCTCATGGCCCAGGTCTACAGTTCCAGCATGATAATGCTCGGCCGCATAACGCGATGTTGACACGAAATTTCCTTCAAAACGCTGGAATCAATGTCATGGACTGGCCATCGAGGTCCCCTGACCTTAATCCAATAGAGCACGTTTGGGATGCACTTGGGAGAAGGCTTCGTGGTCTTAGGAACCAACCTCAGAATTTGCAGGAACTTGGCGCTGCCTTGCAAGAGCAATGGCGCAGAATCCCCAACCACGTGTTCACAAGCATCAGGTAGTCGATGAGGAGACGGTGTTTGGCAGTGGTGAATGCGCGGGGCGGCCATACACGATATTAAAACGGAGAAATTTCGCATTTTTATTCTTGTGACTTGACATTCTGTATACCCATGTTTTGGTACGGCGGTGTAGCCTAATGGAACTGATTATGGCACTGTCAGTGTATCGAGTACATCACACAGATCTCAGCAATGAAATAATAACAATTTAACCATCTTACCATCTCTTGTTCTTTTATAGTGCCCTGAAGAAAGAATGTGAAGTTTCTTTTTTGACTCAGTATATTCGTGTTACACACTTTGTCACACTATAACACTGATCAAATATAAAACAAATTTTGAAATTTTCGTGGAAAGATCGTAGTCGATTGTACCAAATATACAATATAGCGAATGGCGTTGTATAGTTTGTACTTTGTTTTGCATATTTGATTTAATGATGCAACAAAGACGGTTCGGGTGATCCTGACAGTCAGGATGGTTACACTAATCATCAGGGCCCTTGACCCCTCTACACGCAGCCGAGACACCGACTTGGACACTTCCCAGGAAGTGCTGTCAAGTCGAATCCACCAAGGACTTTTCGGAGAATATGAAGACCCCCGAATACTACTGTCTTCTCCATTACCCAGAGTGTCTGAATGTTTGTGATCCCTGTGGAGAAGCCGGATACACTCCTGGGACACGTCAAGAGATCAAGAGGTATCAAACCAAGGGATAACCAAGGACAATGGGGAATCTGAAGATAGTGTACTCTGGATGCATGTGAGACATTTAAGATACGAAATTCACATAGCTGTCCTGTTTTTACCAAATTTTGTCAATCGCATAACGGCCAAAAGGGACAGAAAATTAAATGATGTGAATAATTACATCCGTTTTATCAAAAAGGGAAAGGTTAGGTTGGTTGGAATTGTATGAGGCTGCATATGAACCAATTCCAAAGAATTTTGTAATTTAAGATACTGTGTCTATACCAACTCAAGTGCATCCACTCAAGTTTTTGACAGTCTCATTAAATTCATTACACACAATAAAACGTTTATATTTCGACGTTAAACCATACCTTGACGGTTACGAGTGGGCGTGGCTGGACTTAAGCAGCAAACAGAAAGCCATCTGTTTCACTTTTCAGGACAGAATTTTTCGGCAGGGCTGCTCATCTCCTCAACACACAGCAAGTAACCTCGGTGCGCGGTCGTTCGTGGAACCTTGTGCTGATCTGAATTGGCACTTGGTTGACACTTATTTCTGTACAGAACAGTATTGACGTTGAGAGTCTGTCCAACAGCCTAGGCCCTCTTAAGTAACTGCGGAATGCCTTGTTTATATCAGGAGTTTTGACATGCTACCAACAGGATCGTCACTCAAATATATGTGCAAAACTGAACAGAACATTATTAATATGAAGATCATCAATGGTGATCTATCAGCATCAGAATTAATAAACATAAACCACTGAGTAAAGAGAGAGGCTGGTGGACTGTGTTGTCTGATATGATTCTTCTTGTGAGGATGCCAATACTCTTAATTTCTTGTTTCGTCCACTCAACAGCACCACATTATGGACAGGCACAGCGTCAGTATTTGTGTTGTTGTTTTCTATACTGTTATTAGTAGTACCTACTGAATAGAGCCGGCCTTGCTTTGTTTCAACAAAGTCGATCCTCGGTTCGCTGCCGGCGCTGGACGGGTATGCAAATGTCCTATCCTCCTCGCAGGTTGTGGAATTGAAAAGGCTGAGCGCAATGAAAGATCAAACATTTTGCAGTAGTTTTGATGAAGGAGGATTATCTGAATTGGGCAATCAGTGTGCCACATTTAATCACAATAAACGTGTGCGACACAGCAGTAATTGACAAGTAGGTGTTAGAATGCAAGTAGGTCTTGCTCTGTTCACTGCAGTATAACGTCTCTGTTGCCTTCTGTGCAAAATCGAGACCCATTCATCATATTTTTGGAACATTGCTAAATAAGGTCTAAAACTAAACTCACTCACTCACTCGATCATGTCTACACTTACTTGACACCAGAATAGGCCACATAGACACGTGAGTCACAGTGGTTGATCCTGACGTCTGTACATCGGTCAGTATTACAGTAAATCAGCTTGAAACAGTCGGTGTCGCTGTTGTAGATCCACAGACCACCAGCACCATCACATAAACACTGTCTCATCTCTTGAAGAAAGACGGAAGCTATGTTCACATTTCACGGTTTTACAAAGAATAACCCGGAAATCTTTGTCAAATTACCTTACGATATCACGTCGATACCAAGGAATCTTTTTCTTACTATTCTCGATAAAAATAGAACGCAATTTCTTTTATCACAGAAGTATAGTAAATCTCCTACTACATAAATGAGAGAAATCTGATCATGAGCATTAGTTGCTGTAGGGGCCGCAATATATTGTTTGACAGATGTTTGACACATCGTTATCAGGATTAACAAAATTATCTGTTGATTCACCTGATAGTATATCCAGTATACCTTATAATTCTAACATTTTTCCAAACGAAATACTGTGGAGACCCAACTGATGTTATTTCCATTGCTTATAAGACCTTCCACTTTAGTGCAAACATACATGCAGTTTGCCTCCACCTTACAAGGACATTTGGCCTGCGTGTTATGTAACTTGACGGTAAGTCTTGAATGATCAAATAGGTTATTCAGTTACTATCTAGTTGGGAGAGGGGTTGCATTGTCTAGGAGTTTGGTTGACAAAAGCATGTGAATTGATCACACTTTCTAAACATGTTTTCTAGAACAGTCAAATTTTTATTTGCAAAATACCTCAGTGAGGTCCGTCCTATCAAAGTAAGACTGCATGGTTTATGATACATACCGTTACCAATGACATCAATTGAAACAGTGTTCATGTGAAAACTTCACTCTCTCCTCCACATTAGAACCATCTGGGTCGACGCACCTAATTTCGTTGCAATCGTCGAAATAGATTCGCCTTGATTGAAAAACAACGTAATTAAGGCGATATGACTATGTTAATGTGAGATAATCAAATCACCACGAAAGGTTCCTATTTTGAAACACCAAACAACGAGTATGGTGTCCAGGTCAAAGCCAGGTCAGCGTAAACAGAATGTTTTGGTTCATCCAGTGCCCCTGATCCACGTGGATACTACACGTAGACATGCTCACCCAAATTGAGACATGATTTGTGAAAGACCAATCACTAAAGTTTCGCATGTCTCGAGACATACAACAGTAAGTTTGGAATTGGGATCCTGGGATATACACCATCCGCGAATATACGTCTAATGAGTTATGGGAATAATCTTTTTCTATGTAAACAGTAAAGTAACTGAGACGTTGTTTACGGTGGAATAGTTTCCTTTGCCAGCTCTGGTTGATGGATGCCCAAGTTGTATAAAATGCTGTTGAAATATGCTGATGTATAGGATTTGGTAGAAGAGTGTTTATACTCTTAAATATTGCGTCTAATATATATCTCGCTTTAATATCTCTCGCAAATGACTGTTATAATACCGACTTCACGTATAATATCCTCGTGTCATGGAAGTTCGATCACTTAAGAACTGTAACTGAATTTTCAAAGTAATATTCATATAATCTTATTTTCAAATTTCTTACCTCTAAACGTGTTTATTTATGTCAAACATTTCCGAAATCCAGGTATTTTTACTGCTTTTCACAATCGCGGCATGGCCACCCTCTCAATGTCAACACAAGTGACCCAGAAAGCTACGTCACACAAGTTCAATCATATGATTTGCTAGCTTGTCGCGTAAACAGGATGACTTGTATGGACGATCTCTTGTGTCAAATTCAGAGTTAGAGCAGTCCCAAGTAATTTTATGGTATTTATTTCCATGAAACGTTCATTTTATGTTTTAATACTTCTAAAAACGATGAAAGGTCACAAATATTCAGCTTATATACAAGTAACATGCAGGGAGCTATTCTTCCGGCTCATAGTGACAGGGCGGCAAACCTCAGAATGTCGACAAACACCACGAACTGGCGTGCAGAAACGTAAATGTTCTTCTGTGCTGACATGTAGGGTGGGTACATTGTGCCCAGGTTATATTTATCAATGAGGAACTAGCTAGAACCTCATCAGGTACAAATTGACGGAAATTCTCAAAAAGCATTACGTTTTCTATAAGAAATGGCCCTTACTTGTTTCCAAAGTTTTAAAATTTGAAAAGGATATCACGTGTCGGGACATGTCACAATTAGACCAGCAACGTAAACAAGCAGAAGACAGGTGTGCTGTCAATTTACAACGTGTGAAATAAATACTGTTTACATCTTATTTGAGCTGATAAAGTTACATTATTGATCTAGGGTTAAAAAGTAGTTGTTGCTGAATATGAGCTATAACTTATGTTTGGTAACTTGACACGAAACATTTTCCGGTCCATACGAAGGAAAGCGGTGTCACCAGACGATCAAAGCTGCAGATATCGTAAGTTATCGCTACGTATCGCGACAATTACCATTCAAAATGGGCGACCGAAGTTACATGTCGATCGAACTTGTGTGACTTGACGATACATTGCCGTGTGTAACGTACACGTGCACGGAGTATTGTAAACCAATAGTGAGTGTTTTCCGCTATCTGATTGGTTAATTACCCTTGTCCAATAGTGTTCCACATACCTGAAAATGATGGCCTAATAACCGCACATTAATACCTTGGTACTAATACAGTACTACTTTCGATGCATGAATTTGCATAATGGAGGAAGATTACCCCCTCAATATCTTTCTTGGGGATTTTGACACAATCTTCGAGGACGACAAATTCTTGGAAGAATTATTCAAAGATGATGGGGAGTACAATCCCATGGTACATAATCATATGTGATCAGATAATAGTAAAGTGATACAAGAGCCATCAAATAATATCCTTCAATGGTGTTTATTCACAAATGAAGTGCTCTGCAAATCTCAAGCATTCGTGTATTTAATTTGGTACAATATTCGAAGGTTATAGAGTATTATATGGTCTCTGGGTGTACCAAACAGAATCGCGGATATTGACGACAGATTTTGGATGTTGAAAGAACGATTCATTATTGGGATTCATGTGGGATTTGTACGATATGAAGGATGAAGCCAGACACTAAAGGTAAGATTTCAACATTTAAAATTCTTTTGATATGCTTGGGCTTGTGTGAGTTGGATTTCCTAGACTGCATTAGTTACTTTTTCATGATGACCGATTAGTATTTATTATTTGCTATTTTAGTATATCATGATATTATCATTCAGTGTTAGATCAGATGTAAATCATGTTTTAAACGCTAAAATTTGCCTATGTTGAATTCCAATGAATGCCGGAAATTGAACAAACGAAACTATTTTATCGATATTGTAAACCAATTTTTAGTGACTAGCGTTTTCTCAATGAACTCTTTGAATGTAGCGAGATCGTGTGTTGTAATGCGGTTAGCCTCTCGTTGTCTTGTTCGCTGTCGCACTAGATACGGGAAACGACCCAGGAAGGGTTACGCTATTATATTATGGGGGAGATAGGTTACGTCATGTTCCAAATGAATAACTGTCAATATAATACATACAACAAAATGTATTCAGTCATGTTTTTAATTAAACTTGATGAGTAACATTTTACATGTCTTCGTGTTAATCCCAATAATACCTCATTCCATCCGCCTACAATGAACTGATACAAATAACAGAACAGAGCACTCTAGCCATCATTGCCAATTAATCCCATCTGCTATGTATACCTTGTTCCGCCTCCTCAACTTTGGCTTCCTCCCATTCATATTGTACCATTACCTACCCCATCTGCTATGTATACCTTGTTCTGCCTCTTCAACTTGGCTTCCTCCTATTGTTATTATGTTATCACCTATCCCATTGTTGTTGTCCCTTTGATGTGTTCCCTCATGTTGTCTTACTTTATCCCTGTTACATGTATATAAGTCGGTCATGTGCTGTAATGCTTTACTCCTGCTTGACAACGGTATAAGAAGCTATACCGAAACGTCGCATCATAGAAATAAAGAAGTTGTAATCCATAAAGTATCATACTTTTCTACTCAGTATTATTATGAATGATTTTGAATTGAAACCATCTTAGTTCACTACTTTGTGTACATCATTTCGTCATAAGATTAATATTTGTCCACCCTGTGTCTTATTGTAAATGATCTTCCCATTTCAAAAGTGTTTGGAATTTTGTAACTTTGGGTCTAGTAAATTCATATAAAAAGCTGAACAGCCTTGTTGATTGTTCATTTTTTTTTTAATTATAAGGCAGAGTGGGCCACGATCATCAGTCAAAATGTCTTTTTTTATGTTATATCTTTTTACAAAATCTTTATAATCATATATTCTTCCTTCATCATTGATCATTTCTCTTATACATGTTACACCCTTTTTATGCCATTTCTGTATACAAATAGTTTCAATCCAAATTCTTATAGCATTGTTGAACCAAATAGATTTGGACATAATTATCACTGATGTTTTCATCATTATCACAACAATACAAATATGTTGACCACAAGGAGAGAACTTCCTTCCAAAACCTATTGTGTATGCTAGGAGTAATCTTCTCTGTAATATAGCTGGAATCTGCTAAAAGGTCTATGATATACTCTGCAACCAGCTTCGTCCAGATGGCATTGCTGTAGATTAACCTTTTAAGCCAACTCACTTTTTGTGCTGCAATAACTGTTTTTACATCAGGAAAAGTGATACCCCCATATATAAGTATAATATTTCTTTGGATTTTGTCAGGTTTCCCCTCCAAATGAATTTCCAACACCTCTTTTGAAAATCTCCCATAGGGCTATAGGAATACTACCAAACAAATTGTTAGGTTTTGGAAGTAGTAGTGACTTCAATACAATATTTCTACCCAAGGGTGTTGTTATCTGCACATAATATAAATATATGTGGTGATATTGGATGTTACCAATCCTTGCCGTTGTATTGTTGAAAAAGAACAATTGTCAGAAGCATAATTCAATGCATCTATACGATATCTATGCTTGTTTTATCACCTTGTTTTATCCATTTGGCTTTTGATCTTATAAAGGCGCCTTCAGTTTATATTCAATTTAAAGTTTCTAATTTAAATCAAGTTTCCTTAATTTGTTTCCATTAATATGCCATTTTCAGTTTCATCATCAACTTGACCTAATTTAATTTCGTAATCATTTAAATCTTCTTCTACCTCGCTTCTGGAGCCAAATATTTCTTTTTACGTAGCTGATGAACAATACATTGAACTTCCAATCATGTTCAACAGTAACCTTTCCCATAGTAATTGATCATTTAGGATAAAACTATTATCTTCTTTATTTGTATTATCTTTGTATTGTTCTATGTTGTCACTTGTAGGTTTCTTTACAAGGTCTACATACTCCTCGTCTTTCAAAAGTGAATGCTTGAATTTCCTAAACCACTTTCCTCTCTGCACATCAGATAACGAAATAGTAAGTGATGGTATGGAGTGGTCATAATATATACTTGGAATTATGTCAGGATCAGTAATAGATTGCAGGATATTATGCGAAACCAGAAAATAGTCAAGCCGGGCTTTTTTTTATGGTGTAGGGTGCCGCTAAGTAAATCTTCTAGCTAATGGGCTTATCTCTCGCCATGGGTCTTTAAGATCTAATGCATCTATTGTCTCCAGCAGTTTTTTGTCTTGCATTATGATTACTTACATACTTATAGCTGCATGTGTCCTTCTCATGATCAAAAACATTATTCCAATTGCCACACATAATAACTCGTTCTCCGTCAAAATATTCAGATATTTTCTTAATTCTTTTGTATGAAATCTGGTTTGTCAGCATTTTGTCCATATAAATGTATTAATGTATATATCTTTTCATGAATGAGAACATCTAATGCCACATAATTCCATTCGTCTTGATCTGTGGTGAAACCCACAACTTTAAATTCAAAATTATTATTGAATAAGATTGCTGTTCCTCTTGAATTACTTTTAAAAGGAGAGATGTAACATTCTGTATAACCCCAATGCTGCTTTATTTGTTCTTGATCAGCTGGAAAATGCTGTACGAAGTTTTTTGTAAAGAACTCGAGTCTGGGCCAGACAATCCAGTGACTGTCACATTTTTTTTCGGTCACATTAATGACACAGAACAGCAGTAACACAAAGGAAAAGCTGGTAAAATATCTGAAAAGTGTTGCAGTTTCACCATCAAACTGACTGTTTACCAGAAGGGTGGAATGCTCTCCTTGTAGATGATTTATTGATGCGTTTAAAATGATGAAAGGTTTCTGGATGTCTCCATCATTAATCTTGTCTAGTCACAGACAACTGTTTTATTGCAGTCTCTAGCACATTTGCTGAGTAATGCTAGCACCGCCTGAATTTCCTGTTTAATACCCTGTTTCGTGTCAAACACACGCAGTTCATTTGGAATCTGTATTTTCGTTAAACTGTCCCTAACACTCGAATTCTCTCTGGATGTAGTTAGCAGCGACAGAATGTGCCTCCGTGTCGACATGGCCGTCCTGGCTCGCTACCAGTGCGGTTATCAGACTGGCGGTTATCAGACTGGCGGTTATCAGACTGGCAGTTATCAGACTGGCAGTTATCAGACTGGCGGTTATCATACTGGCAGTTATCAGACTGGCGGTTATCAGGCTGAGGAACCTCGGTAGAGTTTTCTTATAAATCAGGACGTACCTGGGAACTTTCTTCGACTGTCAGCAATCTACTTTCAATTACTTCTTGATTAGCCCTGCAGCATAAATGGTTTCAGACCAAAAGTAGAATATGAATATTTAAAAAACGGAATTGTCCGTCACTATGATATGTCAAGCTATGTTTACCTATCAACGGGACCTGAGCAATTGTTTTTTTCAATATTGGTCAACTTTACATTTCTTCCTTGAAAAAATAATCCTGCCAATTGTACATTTTCAGCCAATTGTACATTTTTATACATCTATACATACACCATTGTATTATTATGAAACACATCTATACATGTTTTCCTGAACAATGAAATATGGAAAATAAAGAAGAAGAAACATCCTGATAGCTGATAATGTTTCACCGATTCCACTGAGTTTTGCTTGAAACTTTTCAAAATGTGTCATTGTAGAAACCCGGCAAGTGGATTGCACTTGACACGAAGACGCATGTTATATTGAGAATATAACGTTCCCTTTCCCGAAAACGCCCTGGAATCACACAAATGGGAATGAATATATTTTGGTTTTAACTGTTAAATACCTTTACTATCTTACAGTTCTACAGCGTGACGTATATTACATTGTAACTTACGTTCTTGTTAAATCCAAAGACTGAGATTTGATTAAACGCCAAAGATGACAAAAACAGTAAAAATCTTTACATCAGATATGTAACGAAAATAGAAGTGACCTTATTCTGGAAACATGGCCGAGACAGCCGTGCAACATTGAGACATCTACAAACAACAATCACACAATGAGACACTGGGATAAAACATTTGTTTACTTTTGGATTCATACTTATTTAGATTAAGTTAAAGAACAATCTGTATATTTGACAACACGCACACTTCAACTTCATGAACATATTAAATCTCTATATCAACTAAAGTAATGATTCCGAAAGAAATATTCGTATGGAAATTACGTTACACCTTTAGTACTTTACGTTAGGGTGAAAGAGTGGCATGATCAACTATGGAAACCATAAAATGAGCATTGCTCTGCTCGCATACAGAAATTAAAACGGGTACCAACACGTGAGTTTTGGTGTATTTGGGATTTCCCATGTAACGTCATAGACCATCTAATAGTCAATTGAAATATAATAGAAAACGTAAATTACATTTTGTTTATCTGAAGCTACCATCCGGGTTCTGCGGCTCTGTTTCAGGGTTGATGATGTATTAAACCATAGAACGAAATGTTGTTTTAAAGTAACCAATGGTCCCATAACGCTTCGCAGCAACGTTACAATATCACCACCGTCACGTATGATTTCGTTCTTAAAAAATCGGTGTTTAAAACGAACATTACTGGTCACTGTTTAACTGTTCATGCTCCAAATAATACCTCTTTTGGTATTGTAACAGTTTGTAGTTTTTATTTATTGGTAATACAATCTGATATAACGTACATTTCAGGGGTGCAATTGTTTATTGCTTACATTGTAATTTTGTATGTTTGCATGTGCGTATTTGATGGGTTTTTTTCATAAATATTTCCTGATTGCTTTCAGAATGTAATTGCATTCGACTCGTGGTAGCGGTGGTCATCTTGGAGGCAGCTTATAATGACGGGTACGCCACTCACCGACACCAGAAAAACCGTACCCCCTACCCATGTATGTCAGTCCATCCTAAGCATTTGTTTACATGACTTGTCAGTTTTCTTGCTTTTCGTGTTTCATATACCTTACTTGTTATTGTTAATGTATTTAAAGATCAAAAAGTGCTTTTGGTTTCATTAATCGCATCTTGCAAACTCGACGACTGCAATTGTCCACTTTTATTCAAAATGACTGTCGAGATAGTAAAACACGTAGACTCAGTAACTGTTACTATATATTCAAAACCATCATTTGGTGCATAACCTAGTATAATGATAGCATGTCGGAAATTATAGAAACATACGTAAACAATGCCACAATGCTTCAACAGTTATACATCGTATCTTTGAGTCAGTGAGGCGCAGTTGTGCTATAGTTAGATTTGTACTATATTTAGACAGAGTGCTGGAATGTATACTGAACCACAAAGGAAATGTCGCACCGATAGCGGTTTCCTTAAAGCACACACTTTAATTCACTCTAATTGACAATCAAAACGGAGGACTGAGGTCAAACTTGACAATTATGGTTAACACATTTTCGGGAATCACATTTAGAGTTCACACAAACAAAATCACCAAAAATGGTGCCATTAAGATACCCCACAGTCATTATCGTGTGTGGCCTCTATGGGCATCGATGAAAGTGATGCATCGTCTGTCCATGGAATGAATTAGCCGGTTGATGAAGGTCATGGGCACTTGGGTCCATACTCTGTGAAATGCCTGATCGAGTCCAGCCGCAGTTGTCGGCCTTGGTTTGAGGCCATTCAGTTTTCTTTGAATCTCGTCCCAAAGGTGTTCTATTGGACTTCAATCCGGACTGAGTGCGGGCTATTGTAGGGTTTGGATACCATGTTGTCTTAGGAAGTCCAATGTTGCTCTGGCAGTGTGGGCACGACCGTTGTCTTGCTGGAAGATGTGATTTCTGTAACGTCCAAAATGTGGTACAAAGTGGGGGTCTTATGACTTTATCAATATAGCGAGCAGCTGTCAAGTCATTTCCTCATCCTGGACCAAGATTCTGGAACACCACGGTCTCAACTAACTGGTTCAGACTGACTGCATCCCATACCATGATGCTTGGACCACCCCACGAGTCTCTTTCAAGAATACGCTAATTGGAAAACATTTCCCACGCCTTCGCCATACTCTCACTCTGCCATTGACTGTCGAAACACAATATCGGCTTCCATGAGATAAAAGCACAGTTCTCCATTGTCGATAACGCCAATTTCGACGCTAAGTTGCCCTTGCAGTCGGTTTTGGCGGTGATGAGCGGCGAGGACAGGACTACGATAGGGTCTGTGACAGCAGAGGTTTCTTCCGCGCAAATGTCGACGCACTGTACCGGCACTGATGGGTCTGTTGTAAGTCCTAGTAGTATTGCGTGCTGTTTTTAGTCGCTCTGGGGAAGCGATCCTGCAGATGGTGGCGCACTATCTGTCGGTCTTGACGTTGCAATGTTACTGAATGTCGCCCACTGCGTGGACGGTCTTGGATGCTGTTAGTGACCTGATACCACTCCTGCAGTCGGTAGATTGTCCTAACACGAACATTTCAATGATTGGCTACACTCTGGATAACTTGCAATCGTCCCAAGACTTGGTTCTTCTGATCTCTCGTAACTCGTGGCATGGTGATTGTGTCAAAACACACGCTTTCATTGGTAGGGTTGTCACGACATGCACGTGCATTTTCATTTTCACGAATGTCATACGGAACCTTTTACCATGTCTGCCCTTTTCGGTGCGTTTGGTCGATATGCTTTTTAATCAGAAAACACACTGATGTTGGTCATAACTGTCAATTTGGATTGAAAAACATGTTAACAAAACGGTACAATCATAATAAAAAACACCACCTTGCAAGAACAAAATTTTGCATTTGGTTTTGAAAAGCGACGTTTCTTTTGTGGTTCAGTATACTAGAACCCACCTCTGAGGCTCTGAATTGATCAAATTCATCCTCTTTAAAAGTGTAAAATCAAATATAAAAGCTATTCGGAATATTACAGCAAAACCCTAGAGAGCCATGGATCCAGACCTGAACCCCTTTCATGCAAATTTGGGACTTTATTGTACGACGAATACAAGCATGTGTACCACCTGTTCAGAATATGCTCGAGTTGGAAGTAGCAGTCGGATACTACGTAGGGTAAGGCAATTATCCAAACACGTGGCTGCTACTAATTGTTCAACGTTCTCCTGTCGCAATAAACGTTTTTGGTCTCATCGCAAACACGTCATGTTACCTGATCATCTCCCTAGCTCCATTCTTGTAACTTGTAGTATATTACTTTTCGTTTAGCATAAAACACTCCATGTATAAGAAACTATGAAGGTTTCCCTAAATGTTACCATGTGGGTAAGTGTTGGACGAAAGTTGAAAAATCAATCTTGCATAATTTCTGAGACTGCAAAATGTCAAGTAAATCCTTTCACAGGATCCTCATGATGTTAATTATAATTCCAGTTGTCTTCTTTGTTATGAAGACTGTGTTTCTTTGAGTGTATTAACGATTATTGTTAATCTTTAAGGCAGGTATTTGGTGGTCAGGTCAGTTGCTAGTACTTATGCATGATGTTTGGCAGATTTAAGTTCTTTCATCAAACAATTAATCTAGTGATTTGATGAACTTGTCGGCGGAATCAAATACATGATTCGTGTTGGGCGGCTAGACTAGACTTGACAGCTCACTTGTACAGAGTAATTGATTTTAATTTCTTTCCCGTTTTTCAGTTTGTATAGTGTACTGTTGACAACATCATGTGCCGACGTAACCCATCCGGCGTCTCTTTTCTTTTTGGCCCATTTTCTCATATACGCTTCTACTGTATCAAGTAAGACTTTACAGTTGTCACCCCAATAGGTTGGAGACTGTTCACGATTTCACCCATACTTTCAATATAATTGGATTCAATTTTTCAACAATATTTCATGACTTTAAATGTTACCACATTGATGCTTTAAAACCTCTAATACAGGTAGACCCTCCGGTGGAATTAAAGGAGAACACTAATGAAACCAAAACTTTTGATAGGGGTAAAGGCATTCTAAAATTCACTTTCCGTGATGACAATTGAACAAAAAGCTTGTAAAATCGCAATAAACACACCAAAAAACGTACTCGTATTTCCGCCTACGCCCGACAGTTAATGAGCAGAGGGGGTATCAAGTGACATGACGTCATATGCGCCTGTTGCCGATGGCTTCCTCTTTGATTTTACCTCACAACTAAAAGGTGTCCATTGATTCTGAAGTAATAAAAGATGTTCCTGATGTCATTTCTGAAATGAATGTTAGACCGTATCAATACGATCCAATTTTACATATGCAAGTCAATCTTCTGTGAAGATGAAGAAGAAGAATCAGGCGAAACGGAGGCACCGCTTGATGTCAGCATAATTTTAAAAATAGACCTTATAATTTATTAGGAATATTATTTGTCAGCAAAATGTGATATGTCCAACCAGCTAACCCACCCCAATAAATAAATGACCAGTCCCTAAGAAAATGCTTTTTTGAAATGTGATTGCAGTTCCTTTTGTGTCAAATGGGTGACTGCAGGGTGTCTGGGATATAAAAAAAAATAATTATGCTTTACACGGGGAAAATAGAAATTGTCTGCTTCAAAAATTAAACTGGAATTATTTTGTTAAAAACATAGGATCCCAGTTGTCATGAATAACGTATCAAGTCTCCATACAAGATCCCAGCCTGGTCGAGCAGTGATAATATAAGCAACACAGACAAAAAATTCCCCGAATACTGGTGAATTATAAAATACTAGTCAGGACAATGTATATATCCTTAGTTCTGGTGCTCGGTCGTAAGCTTAGAATGACATCTTGTCAGTTAATGAGAATAAGGAACAACGTTTACGGCACCCACTACTGAAAAATAGCGAGTCTGATGCCGACGTGCGTAATGGGACAAAAAGGAAAACAATGAAAGCAACGAGTGCTTCATGATTGGCTGTTGTATTCGACAATTTTTCGAGTAGACTGAAGCATTTAGGGCTCCAATTTGGAAAGTACGTTGGGGCATCATGTTTTATGTGTTTCATGCAGCCACTAAATTGTGAACATGAGTTGGTCGGTCGGGGGGGGGAGAAACAAAAGGAAACAACAAAAAACCTTAATAAAGAGAAAATAATCTGAATAATGTTCTTGATTCTTATTTATTGTAATTCTTATTAAAATATCTCGCGTTCTTTGGACTTGTGGCAGCGACTGATTTGAAGATAAACTTTTTAAATGACGAGGCGGTACGCTTTAGGTTCGAGTCGCCGGTGTTGGAGTGATGGAATGAAAAAAAAAGTCTTGGGGACCAAAAGTCGGGGCAATTTGACCCGATTTGCAGCGGGATTTTGTAGCTGGGGAAATTGGACTTGATTTGATCTGTGTTAAAAATACCAGTGACCGTAAGTTGTAACATGGAATGATGGAGTATAAATGAAACTCGTGGGTTCTGCTTCCTTCTTCAACCCAGCTTTTGGATTTTCATACCTCATGTGTGCATGTCTCTTTCATATGCGTCCGACTCGAAATGATCGGAACATTTCTCCTGTCTAAATCTGTCTTTTTACTTGGAAAACGGAATAAATGGCAGATCTATTGTTCGATAATGTCGTTCATCCCCAGGCAACGGAATACACCATCGTACTATTTACAAAAACGACAGAAACAACAAGATTTGTATTACTGTAGCGCTTGGTCTTTGGCAGTATGGCGGACTTTAGTCACATATGACGTCACGAGCGGAAAGGTAACGTGAGCTCCAACGGAGTAAGCATAATAGCTGAAGCTCAGATAACAGAAACTGTTTTCGCGATTAAAACATATAAAACATATTTTTTTAAATAAAACTTTGCGTACATGTCTCTGATGACTTTATCTTTCACCCAGGAAATTATTGCAATTGTCTGGTATTCTCCTTTAAAACATCCAAGAATAGTAAAAGTCCAGGTTCAGATGGATTTTCATATGAATTCTCTAAAATGTTTTGCCTTGATCTGGGCGACTTTATACTTAGATCAATTACCATAGTTACAAAACTGGAAATTTCTCCATCACCCAGAAGCAATGAAATTATCACCTGTATTCCTAAAAATGAAAAACCTAGACAGTTCATAAAAAATGACGTCCTATCACCCCGTTAAACTCTCTCTATATACTAATATCCTCAGTGACTGCAGACAGATTTTAAAAAGTATTGCCTCAAATCATTAGTGAAGATCAAACTGGTTTCATGTCCGGAAAATACATTGGAGATAACACCCGTGTGATATATGAGGTGCTCTTATATACAGAATCTAACCAAATTCCAGGTATGTTACTTTTAGTTGATGACCTTTTGACTCCTGGTCTTCTATTTTTAAAACCTTGATTTTTTTCGGATTTGAACAAAGTATTTCGAAATGGATTTCTATACTCTTTAAAGATATCAAGTCAAGCCTAATCATAAATGGAACTGTGTCACAGTGGATACCAATCGGTCGTGGCTGTAGGCAGGGGGATCCACTATCCCCTTGTATTTTCTCCTGTGTGATGAAATTCTCACAGCTCCAGTTAAAAAGATTAAAGATATTCAGGGCTTAACTATCGACGATAGAGATTATTTAATTGCATAATATGCAGACGATATAGAATTTCTTTTCAATGGTTCTAAGAGATCCTTCGATGCTACCATAGATACTCTTGAAACTTTTGCAAATATTTCTGGATTCAGAATGAATTTTGATAAATCACTAGTCATCTGGATAGGCTAAATATTTTTAGTAACGTCAAATTTAGACTAGATTTAAACCTTGAATGAAACCCCGAAATCTTTAAAACTCTAGCCACAATAGTTTCTACTAAATGTGATGAAATGATTTAACTGAACTTTGAAAGCAAAATATTTTTAATCGAACAAACTTTTTAGAGATGTATGAAAAGAATTATAACATCATTAGGCAAAATTGCAGTAATAAATTCAATGCTCATTTCAAAACTCAATTTCCTTTTCCTAACAGTCCCAAATCCCCCCAGAAAAATTCCTTAAAAAGATAAATAACATTCTTTAATTTTTATATGGGATAGTAAACCAGTCAAATTAAGAGAACAGGTGTTTGTAAACCTATTTCCCAAGGGGGACTTGGTATGATAGATATATTTGCTTATGGTGATTCTTGAAAACTATTTGGATGAAGAAACTACAAAAGGTTGACTTTGAAAAGAAATGGAAAACATTAATGACTAATATAAATCCTGACTTTTCTGACGTACTGATTCTTGGAAGTGACTTCCCCCCTAATGATTGCTGGAAAAACACACAACCACTTTTGGAATGATAGTTTTATTGCCTTTTCTAAATATAGCAACACGATAAAACCAAATAAATATGAAGAGTTACCAAGAGAACCCCTGCTATATATATTAAATATTAGTATAAATGGCAAATCATTCTATAACCAAAACTTCAATGTTAAGAATATACACAGCATACATTGCTTACTAAGCATTGCAACAATTCCCTCAAATACTGTTCCATACAGTACCTTGATTCTTATGGCATTATATGAGCAGTAAATAAATACCTAATACACTTAGGCATTAAAAAATCCCCCATTTAGAAAAAAACAAACAATGGAAGATGGTTCCAGCTCAGATTACTCCACAGAATTCTACCCGTTAATACTTATTTAATCAAGATGCATATTGTTGACAACTGTTTATGGACTTTCTGTAAGACTGAGCCAGAATCTATTCAACATCTGCTCTGGGACTGTAGAGTACGCAAAATATTTTGGAAAGATTTTCACATTGGACTGAATGCAAGTATCTACATACTGGTAAGATTAATCTTACTTTACGCTCAATCCTTTTTGGCTTTTCTCAAAATTTCCAACAGAAGTTATTTTTTTATTTAATACTGTTGCTAGCCAAATTTCATATCTACAGATGCAAACTGTAAAAGTACCTACCAAACATAAAACATTTCCAAAATAGGGTTAAATACTATTATCAGATAGAAACAATTAGACACTTTAACAAAGCCAAACATACTAAATTTTATTGGAAATGGGCTTCTTATGAAAACCTTTGTTAATATGTTTTATTACCCACGTGGTCAACGTATGGGTAGTATATACATATATATATATATATATATGTGTGTGTGTGTGTGTGTGTGTGCGTGCGTGTGCGTGTGTATGTATATGTATGTGTATAATTGTTTTTTCCCCCAAGAATATTTGTTCTGCAGTTTAGGAAAATATCCAATATGAATGTTAAAAAGCTTCTCGTGGGCATGAATGTCTCTGTGAATGATATACATCTTTGTTAAATAAACTGGTCATGTAAACACCAAGTAATGAGGTCAATATAGGGAGTTTTGACATCCTTCACAAGAGGATCGTCAGGTCACAATCAGTTGGCGTTGAGCAACGTTGACGTTAAGCAAGTTCTGAAGTTCTTGGGTGAGTGACTGTGTGTGACAGCTTGACTCCTGAGAGTTTCTAGGACTTCAGGTCTGCCCCACAACGAAGCACATGTGACACATGTGGTCTCACCTTAGGCAAGTGAGTTTGTTGGAAACTGCCGCTGTTCACCCAGCAGAAAATCGGTACCCGGTGAAATAAGGCGTGAGACTATTAAACTTCCAGCGCCTTACAGGCAGCTTGTGTTATCCGGGGTAATAATGACCAGATTGTGCGCTTTGAGCAGGATATCTAGCCTGGAAATGGCGCGTTATGAATATTCTCATCATGTTTTACAGATTAAAAATAGTATGCAGCTGGGGGGGGGTTCGGGTGATCCTGGCACAGTCAGGCTGGTAAGGCTTATCATCAGCTCAGGGCCCATGACCCCTCTACACGGAGCTCATTGTTATTATTATAATTTAATAATTCAGGAAAGAGCGAGGGTGGTGGACTGTATAGTCTGGCATGATTCTTCTTGCGAGGTGTCAATACTTTTTAGTACTTTTAGTACTTTTGTTGTGTTATTTTCTATACTGTTAGTAGTAGTAGTACCTGCTGAACAGAGCCGGCCTTGCTTTGGTTCAACAAAGACTCTGTCCATGTTTGACAGTTGTTTGTAAAACCCTTTCTACCTCATGTACGCAACCATTGCTTTTTATTAGAAACAGGTGAAATCACGAAAGAGTTATTGTCCAGTAACATGTCAGGTGCTACAGTCAATATAGGTGTAAACTACATTCTATAAATGTATAGAAAAAATGAGAAGGTTCCATCCACTTGGAGACGTTTTCAAGTGTTTCAAGTGACCTTGGCTATTAAGGTCATTAGTATCACTAATCTTTTGCAGTCAGGAGTAAATCACAATACACGTGGATCGTGTTAAATAGGTTTATTGAATACAGATTTGACTCGGTGCCTTTTACACATTTTATTACTTGCTTTCAAGGACGAAGTGGTGATTTGCCTCCCTGAAATGAGAAGTGTATGACTAATACAATGGTCTTATAAGTCGAGACAATTAGCTGTCCAGTGTTGTGTCACATGTCCACACCATATATGGTATCACTGGTTGCAAATTAGTTCTGTCAGCAACGTAATAAAATGACACACCGTGATATAACTGGAATAATGTAAAAACAGAAATACACTCACTCACTCACTCACTCACCCGAGTATGTGTATCTAATACTTTGGAAAATATCCAAGAAAATATGTTAAAAAAACCTGATAACGTTTTTTTTAGTAGTGAAACGAAACTAGGACACTTTCAGGACTGTTATTAGAAACACTTACCCACTCAGCTTATGGGCTGCAATAAACAAGAACGTGTCAGTTATATGGATATATTTGAATTGATTTGTTCTCACATTTAGCTCTGAATGCTAATATGACCCTATCACAGTGAACAATTCGGCATGGCCTCAAATATTGTAGTTTTGTATGGAGATATGTATTGGACAGAGCTAAACCAGATGGCCTTCAGAAACAGAACTTGTGCTTGGTAAACATAAGTACTTATCTGTGAATGGTACGTAGTGTAATATTAAAATTATTTGATGTCAATATGGTGCTTTAATACTTATCAATACATATTTCTGGCTAGATGTGATTTGACTGTATTGATTTGACGTACCAGCTCGGTTCGAAGTCGACCCTAGGTTCATCGCTGGCCTGGGATGCGTATTCCAAATCCCCAACAGACTCGCAAGATGTTGCGTTGAAAATGCCGAGTTCACTGAAAGATCAAACATGTTGCATTAGTTTATGGTTTCCAAACCAAGATTAAAGGAGGATTCTAGCTTGATTACCGTGAAATACACGAATTTGATTGGACACTCACTAAAATTAGACCGCATCAATTTGGATTGAAAATGCGTCTGATTTTATGACCGCGCTTCATTGCGCACGTAAACAACACTGCCGCACTACCTCCGCTTGACCACCAACATGGCTGATATCATGACTACCCGTTCGGTTTCAAATGAAATTTAAAGACCATCGATTCGGTCTAACATTGATCTTCTTTTAAAACACACAACGGCCATCTATCAATTGTCTGCCTGAATTGGACTCTTATTGTGTCACATTTAATCTTATTGTGTCACATTTAATCTTATTGTGTCACATTTAATCTTATTGTGTCACATTTAATCTCATTGTGTCACATTTAATCACATTGTGTCAAATTTAATTTCATTGTGTCACATTTAATCACAGTGATGATCTTGTCAATAAATGTGTTCTGAAAAGAGGTTCATTAATCCTTCTCTAGTGGCGGTACCTACACGGTTACTAAGTGTCTCAACTGTCACGAATCATACTGCCGTGTTAGGATACACCTTTGATAACGTCATGTTATATACAACGTATTGAGGCAGGCTTAACACGTTGACTAGAGTTGAAGTATTTGAGGATTGAGGTGAGGACTGGATTTCACTTTGGTATAGTGTCTCCATCATCATACACTTCATACCCAGAACGGGCACAGTTCTATTGATGTACAACTTCTTTATTGTCCATGTCAGCGACGAGTCAGTGTACACCCTAACACCATTCTGAAGCAAGTGATGTACAATACTTCAGGAAGGGCTTTTATATACATTTTAACAACTTACATTACCAATAATAAGTTGTATATCCATATAACTGTCCCCATTGTTCATCAAACCAAGTTCTAAATGCCATTCAAAGAAGGTCATACTAAATCACAGTGAAAACAGATGTGTGTAACATTGCTAAAAGCTAGGTGAAACTCACTCACTCACTCACTATATGAAATCGAGACCATCATACTTTTACCAATTCCACCTTTTACCAATTTACCTGGTGTCACCCGCCATGATATTGTTGGAACATTGTTAAATAGGGTATAAAACTAAACTCACTCACTCACTCACTCTCAAGCAAGTCCACACTTACTTGACACCAGAGTAGGCAACATAGACACGCGAGTCACAGCGGTTGATCCTGACGTCTGTACATCGGTCAGTATTACACTCTACCAGCTTGAAACAGTCGGTGCCTCTGTTGTAGATCCACAAACCACCAGCACCATCACAAAACACTGTCTCATCTGTTGAAGAAAGACGGAATCTATGTTCACTTTACACAGCTTGACAAAGAATAACCTGGAAATCTTTGTCAAATTACCTTTCGACGTCACGTCGATACCAAGGAATATTTTTCTTAAATATTCTCGATAAAAATAGAGCGATTTCATTATCACAGACGTATAATAGATTTCCTGCAGGATGGATGGGAGAAAACTGATCATAAACATAATTATCAGGGTAAAGAAAAACATATGCTGATTTAACTGATACTACATCCAGGATCCCTAACAATTCTAACATTTAGCCCAACGAAATAAGACCCAACTTAAGTCATATCTTGTTATCATAAGTGCGCGGCTCATATAACCTTCTAGTTAAGTGCAAACATACATGCAGTTTTGGCCTGCGTGTTATGTAACTTGAAGTTAACTCTGGAATGATCAGATAGAAGGTTATTCAGTTATTATCTAGTTTGGAGAGGTGTTGCATTGTCTAGGAGTTTGGTTGACAAAAGCATGTGGATTGATCACACTATCTAAACATGTTTTTTAGAACAGTCAAATTTCTGTTTGCAAAATACCTCAGTGAGGTCCGTCCTATCAAAGTAAGACTGCATGGTTTATGATACATACCGTTATCAATGACATCAAACGAAACAATGTTCATGGAAAACTTCACTCTGTCCTCCACATTAGAACCATCTGTGTCGACGCACTTGATTTCGTTGCAATCAAGGAAATAGATTCGCCTTGATGGAAAAAGAACGTAATTAAGGCGATATGACACTATTAATGTGACAATAACTAAGTGCTTACTTGTCCGATATTCAAATCACCATGAAAGTTTCCTATTTTGAAACAACAATGTGTATGGAGTCACGGTCAAAACCAGGTCAGTGTAAACAGAATGTTTGGTTCATTCAGTGACCCTGGTCCACGTGAATACTACATGTGGACATGCTCACCCAAATTAAGACATGAGTTGTGGAAGACCAATCTTTTAGGTTTCACAAACCAGTTATGGAAATATACGTTAGTTAAAGTTAATAAGAAAGTAACTGATATGTTGTTTACGGTGGAATAGTTGACTAAGCCAGCTCTGGTTGATGGATGCCAATCTTAAGTTGTATAAAATGCTGTTGAAATATGCTGATGTATAGGATTTGGTAGAAGAGTGTAGCTAGTAGTTTATACTCTGAATATAGGTGATAGTTCGTCAACTGTTTATCATTGTGTCTAATGTATATCTCGCTCTAATATCTCTCGCCAATGACTGTACTGTATTGAGTAACGTACACAGAGTAATGATACCAACCCAGCATAAGCTCTCACAGTTCCAGCGCAGGTAAGGTTCACAAGGTCGGTAGCCGCTCCAGCACTATTAATTGACAAAAGGGCATTGGCATCCGGTGCAGTCCTCGAAACGAATGCATCATCGCCATAAAAAGCAATGCCACTCCCAGTTTCACCGGCATCGGATGCTAGAAAGGGTAAAGACACAAATTGGATCTTTGAACATGCTGACATCAGTGATTTAACTACCGATAATCCTTTTGTCGAAAACAAAATTCTTTAAAGGATTATTGGTGGGTTTTGTATATATTACTGACAAAACCATGTGTAGAATCTTAGGAAAGATGTGCTAAAGCACAGTCAGTTATGTGATTCTGATTGTATCATATTCATTATCATGATTCAAAATTACTTAGTGATAATACGACGAAACATTCAGCTAAAACAGAGATTGTGCTGTATTTCAAATGTTTCAGTTACAGACTGTACTTGCTTTATTATAGCTAGGTGTTTAGCCAACACAAGCTGGAACGGTGTGAACATTTTAGATTGATATCAGTGTTACCTGTAATCGTGATTGACTACAGAGGGATCATTTGGTATAAGGCAGGTGTTGAGTATGTAATGACTTACTGTAGAATACAGAGTCCGACCCACTGGGAAAGGACAACCGACTGACGTTGAAACCATCACCATTGGTGATGTAGCAGATTGAATAGAAGGTGTCATTGTCTCCACTAATAACAAGTTCGTTGACAACAGTCTCCGTGTCTATGCTTGGTAGGATGGTCCCAACTGGGTCAACAACAGCAAGCACATTGGTGTAGTTTCCAGTGACGACGGCAGCACATCCTTCAACTGTAAAACATCATAGCGTCGTGAGACTCTGTGTGTATTGTGTTGTTTCCAGTTACAAAATGACATGACAGAATGTCATAACATGTAGTATAATAATATAATATGGCCACTTATCCTACAGTCCGTTTGAGTCAGAAACGGACCGATGAATTGCAAATTTTACCATTGTACAAAATTGCCACATAAATATAAATAGTACACATGTTTATCATTTACTAATACCCAACAGCTTTCTTATATTTGAAAATTTTCCGGACTCCACCAAAAAAGTTCTTTAAGAACTATCATTAAAATTTTGACACAGTTCACTATTTGTTACGAGGGAGGAGTGCAGAGAAAGGGACAGCCAGGTGTTAGTGAAGCACGTGCACAAGTGCCCACCAAAAGTTATTGATTCATTAGCCTGTGCTGTGCCGTCTCCATCCTTTCTCGCACACCTGGCTGTCACTTTCTCTGCACTCCTCCCTCGTAAATGTTATATTTACACAATGAGAGATTTAAACATTCGCAGAGATAAATTCGTTGTAGCAGTATGATCGGGAGTATACGGAGTTTTATGCGTCCCTCGTTATGTTTCATTCGCCTTCACTCCGGCTCGGTGGATAAAACCTAACACAGGATGCATAAAACCCCATATACCCCTCATCATAATGCTACAACTTATATTTTTATTACAGCACTGAACTCCAAGACGCAGGTGCATGCTCTAAGCGAATACAGCCTGATGACAAGCTGCCTGTGAGGCGCTAGAAGGTGAATATGATATGACCTATCTCACTGGGTACCCATTATTTGCTGGGTAAATAAACTGCCTGAGGGGAGACCACATGCGTGCTTCGTTGTGATTAAGATAATAAAAGCATACAAGCGCACATGTATGAAAACATACAGGTATACGAATATACACGCATACAAACGAACAAGCTAAACGTATACAAGAATAGAGGCATAAGCTGAGAGACTGAATTTAAGATTGGATGATGTTTTTTTTGTAATATTTTGATAAATGGCACCACCAACGTGTGCTATTTCCAATCAATGTAGTGTCTTTGATAAAAGCAAGACGGTCTGAATCAAAGATCTCTCAGATTTTGTCTTTAGGTCGTTTCTATACGTACGTGCAGGACAATCTGTTGGCTGAGCCGCGACCAATGCTGTGAGATTGGCGATGAGGTCACACAGTGTGCTGTTGATGTTTTCAAGGTCAGTTTCAAAGCAGGCAGGGTCTCCAGGTGCTAAAACAGATAGATTCAGTAACAATTGTTAGATATTCCAAACCATCATTTCTGTGTATTACCTGGTGTAATGATAGCATGTCTGAAACTATAGAAACGTACGTACACAATGCAACAATACTTCAACAGTTATACATCGTACCTGTGATTCAGTGAGGCGAAGTGGTGCTATAGTTAGACTTGTACAGTATTTAGACAGAGTGCTGGAATGTATTAGAACCCACCTCTGAGGCTCTGAATTCATGAAATTCATCTTCTTCAAATGTATAATAATCAGTTATAAAAACTACTCTGAATATTACAATAGAACTTAAGAGATATAATCCGTCCTAGATCAATATTTGTATTTCAACGTATATGCTTGAGATCAAATTACTCAGTGTATCAATGTTAATGTAACGGTCAATATGTTTTGTATAATTGAGTTTGTTTCACTTTGGAAATATACAAATCATCACAGTAATCACAGACCAGTAGTAACACAAGGGCAGGATTGGTAAAATGTAAGTTTGTTTTTTGGGTTATTTTGTAAATATTAGCCGCAAGTGTGTAATAACATGACATCTAGACAGCTCTTTCTTTTAACTCTTGCACGTGTTTTTTCTCTAAAATGTTTTACCTAAGTGCAACATGTGGTAAATAACTGTAAAATACCAACGCTGATAACAAATATTATCTGATTTCGGTATTTACCTTCAATAAGAATCAAACTAAAAATGTACAATAAAGCAGAGAAACCTTTTACAAGTAAGAATTTTTTAGGATGCATCTGAAGAATTGAAACAAGGCAAAAGATGCAGAATGATACTCGATGACGCGCTTCGGCATTTTCATTATTTTAATTGACTAAAACTTCTGATCCAGCTGAAACGATAGCCATTCTCCCTGTAACATACCAGCCGCTCCCCGTGGAATATCAAATGGCCCGCCCCTTAAGTTCACCTGCCAATGAAGTTGGATCCAGTTTCGATATCATTGTAAAAAATTGGTGATAACAATGCTCCATGGTATGCAATCAAATAGTTTTGCAGAGAAATATATGAAGTTGACTCACGGTAAACGATAAAAGTGATATCTACTTCAAAAATCATTTGATATCTTCCACGGGTGAAAAAAAGATGATGTCATGCATTGAAAGCACACTGTAATTTTAAAACACCACATTTAGCAATATTCCACCTATATGGCGTGGTCTGTGAATAAACGAGTCTGAACCAGACAATCCAGTGATCAAAAGCATGAGCATCGATCTACGCCATTGGGATACGATGATATGTGCCAACCAACTCAGCGAGCCTGAGTACCCGATCCCTCTTACGACAAGCATGGGTTACTGAAGGTATATTCTAACTCGGACCCTTCAAATTCTCCACGACAAGCATGGGTGGAGACAGGCATGGGTTGCTGAAGACCAATTCTAACCCGGATCCTAACGGGTGTCAGTACTTATGATGTTGTAGTTATATTTTTATAGGTATGAATGTCATTTACTTACTCAGACAGGGACATTGCTCATCCGAGACATCAAAGATACTTTGGAAGTCGCTCTTGGCTGTGGTCAGAGCAGATAAGAGTTGACTCAGCTCGTCAGGAAGCTCATTTGCCGCGGGCTGAGATCCAAGCGATGGCGCCAAGACTGCCACAAAGACCAAGAGGAAACCGTTGTTGAACATAGTCATCTTGATTCCGACTGACTTGTCGCCTCAACTTCAAGGGTTATTATAGCGATTCAAACAACACGTGGTCCAACGAATACATGTCACGTGTTCTGGAATATCGCCCACGTGGTGATACATACCACGTTGGGTTCGATTGATCTGGACGCACATTTTGCAACCCCAGCACATTTTTTTACATTAAAACAGATGGTCCGTTATACCTTGGTACGCATTATATGTTGAGATTAATATTTTGCCTTTTGAATTGAAACAACGGTGACTCTCCTGGAGAAAGATGACCATGATCTCGTATGTTGCTTCCCCGACTCGCCTAAACGAGAATGAACATTTGGAATATGCCAGTCGCATTGTCAAAGGACTGTACGACCTCTGTGATTCCATCACCTGAACTTGAAGCAAAAATATAGACTGGAATGAAAACCCGCGTCATTAACTGTGTAAATACTTAAATTGATATATTCTCTTTTCATCTCAATTTTTCGGTGTACTCTCCTAGGGACGAATAAAAGCATATATATATGCAAATTGCGAGTATATGCGACTGACTAGTGACTGTGGAGGTTTACTGCTCCGACTGGATTATTAGTAGCCACGGGCTAGCGGGTCAGTTGCTGTTTCGCACACTGGATGAAACCCGTGTCATGCCGACAATATCTTATTCTCATCTATTATTGTAATCTTTTGCTTAGTTTCTACATTCAAATTTCGGGTTAATGAATTCTTTTGTGGGCTGGTAACTTTCAGGCATAGCTAGCAAAATTTGGAAACTATTTCGCACACTTAATACATCTAACAACTATCACACACAGTGGCGGCGTGGAATGGGAATATTCTTGTAGTATGTGCATGGATATGTAGCATTATATATTATTATCGTTTGAGTGAAATTTCTGTTAAAATGATTCAATGATTAAAATGATTTGTGTTTTGCGCTATCCGCGGTAGGCACATACTGTTTGAAGTTTGATCAGTTTGACGGTCAACACCACAATCAGATGAGGACGAAAACTTGGGCATGACAAATGACATATGGAATCAGTTCTTTCGGGAAATTTGACCCTTAAATAAATACTTCGTGAATAGTTATGAGTGAGTGTGTGAGTAAGTGAGTTTAGTTTTACGCCGCTTTAGGCAGTATTTCAGCAATATCACGGCGGGGAACACCAGAGATGGGCTTCACACATTTTACCCATGTGGGGAATCAAACCACTAGACTAGCCCACCGCCCGAACATTTATCAGACTGCGACATCGTTATGTTTTTTTAACACGTTTGTACAGTTATGTAAACGTCAGAGCATTTACTCTCTATTGACAAAATAGTAAAATCTCTATCTAATAATGCGAGTTCGCCATTTTAACAAACATATTTGTACTTTCTTATAATATTGTCTTGATACAGCCACCCCTCAACAATATGCCCTACTATTGGCAGCTGGGCACTGAGTGAGTGAGGGAATATGGTCGTACGCTGCTTTAGCCAATATCACGGCGGGACACTAGAAATGGGCTTCACACATTCTACCCATGTGGGGAATCGAACCCGGGTCTTCGGCGTGACGAGCCAAATAAATGGAATTTACTCAAGATGTGGTCCTAGTCTACCAATATACCAGGCTGCTACGTATATATTGATTATAACCTTAATTTTGGTCAGCGTAAAAGGCAAAATAGCGGAACACACAATGCCTTTTAGAAAGTGGCCACGTGTAACATCTGTTATGTTAGGGATTACACTTTCTCAGTAAACTACAGATTCTAGTACTTTTATACCATTCGGGATTCGAACCCATACCCTCAGAGTCAGCCGCCTCACCCGTACAGCCACCGCGACTTCCTGGATTGTAACATACCTTACTTTGCCTATCACGACTGAGTATGGAAATATTAAACGATCGTTTTGAAAGATGATAATAGTGGACATTTATAAAGCACCTGTATCCACGCACTTATATATGCTAATGGCGCTACATATACAATTGGTTCACGTAACGAAATATCTGAGAAAACGTTTATTTGCGAACCTTGGATTAATTATGTGACACATTATTTACTGAAGATAGTTTCAAGCTTTACCAGGCCGAAATAGTTCTGATTGCCTCTGTAGTTGTTTAAGTGATGTTCAGATCAATACGTAAGCTGCAAGGTGTGCTAGCAAGTTCAACTACTTCTATCACAGAGTTACTGACGCCCATTATCTGTTAATCAAATCAATGTTCACGTAAGGGAAATGTGTGTATGTCACCCTAGTGTATCCCAGATCAGTTTTTGATCCGTGACGTCTACCTGTACCTACCTCAGGTGTATGCCACGGCACTCCTATATCTGCGGGGAGATGGTTTTGTTACTTGTGTCTCATCCTTCGTCAGTTTATCAGTGAACTAAGTCACATACTTCAGCCTCACAATGTGTTCAACAGATATATTTTCACTTACCATTCATTAAATACCTACTCGTATTGCCGTTCTATGTCATCCTGGGCGTCAGTGGACCCTACAACATACAGATACCTACTCGTATTGCCGTTCTATGTCATCCTGGGCGTCAGTGGACCCTACAACAGATACCTACTCGTATTGTCGTTCTATGTCATCCTGGGCGTCAGTGGACCCTACAACAGATACCTACTCGTATTGCCGTTCTATGTCATCATCCTGGGCGTCAGTGGACCCTACAACAGATACCTACTCGTATTGCCGTTCTATGTCATTCTGGGCGTCAGTGGACCCTACAACAGATACCTACTCGTATTGCCGTTCTATGTCATTCTGGGCGTCAGTGGACCCTACAACAGATACCTACTCGTATTGCCGTTCTATGTCATCCTGGGCGTCAGTGGACCCTACAACAGATACCTACTCGTATTGCCGTTCTATGTCATCCTGGGCGTCAGTGGACCCTACAACAGATACCTACTCGTATTGTCGTTCTATGTCATCCTGGGCGTCAGTGGACCCTACAACAGATACCTACTCGTATTGCCGTTCTATGTCATTCTGGGCGTCAGTGGACCCTACAACAGATACCTACTCGTATTGCCGTTCTATGTCATTCTGGGCGTCAGTGGACCCTACAACAGATACCTACTCGTATTGCCGTTCTATGTCATTCTGGGCGTCAGTGGACCCTACAACAGATACCTACTCGTATTGCCGTTCTATGTTCCTATGTCATCCTGGGCGTCAGTGGACCCTACAACAGATACCTACTCGTATTGCCGTTCTATGTCATTCTGGGCGTCAGTGGACCCTACAACAGATACCTACTCGTATTGCCGTTCTATGTCATTCTGGGCGTCAGTGGACCCTACAACAGATACCTACTCGTATTGCCGTTCTATGTCATCCTGGGCGTCAGTGGACCCTACAACAGATACCTACTACTCGTATTGCCGTTCTATGTCATTCTGGGCGTCAGTGGACCCTACAACAGATACCTACTCGTATTGCCGTTCTATGTCATTCTGGGCGTCAGTGGACCCTACAACAGATACCTACTCGTATTGCCGTTCTATGTCATTCTGGGCGTCAGTGGACCCTACAACAGATACCTACTCGTATTGCCGTTCTATGTCATTCTGGGCGTCAGTGGACCCTACAACAGATACCTACTCGTATTGCCGTTCTATGTCATTCTGGGCGTCAGTGGACCCTACAACAGATACCTACTCGTATTGCCGTTCTATGTGCCTCAGTGGACCCTATGTCCTCAGTGGACCCTACAACAGATACCTACTCGGCGTCAGTGGACCCTACAACAGATACCTACTCGTATTGCCGTTCTATGTCATTCTGGGCGTCAGTGGACCCTACAACAGATACCTACTCGTATTGCCGTTCTATGTCATTCTGGGCGTCAGTGGACCCTACAACAGATACCTACTCGTATTGCCGTTCTATGTCATTCTGGGCGTCAGTGGACCCTACAACAGATACCTACTCGTATTGCCGTTCTATGTCATCCTGGGCGTCAGTGGACCCTACAACAGATACCTACTCGTATTGCCGTTCTATGTCATCCTGGGCGTCAGTGGACCCTACAACAGATACCTACTCGTATTGTCGTTCTATGTCATCCTGGGCGTCAGTGGACCCTACAACAGATACCTACTCGTATTGCCGTTCTATGTCATCCCTGGGCGTCAGTGGACCCTACAACAGATACCTACTCGTATTGCCGTTCTATGTCATCCTGGGCGTCAGTGGACCCTACAACAGATACCTACTCGTATTGCCGTTCTATGTCATCCTGGGCGTCAGTCCAACAGATACCTACTCGTATTGCCGTTCTATGTCATGTCCTGGGCGTCAGTGGACCCTACAACAGATACCTACTCGTATTGCCGTTCTATGTCATTCTGGGCGTCAGTGGACCCTACAACAGATACCTACTCGTATTGCCGTTCTATGTCATCCTGGGCGTCAGTGGACCCTACAACAGATACCTACTCGTATTGCCGTTCTATGTCATCCTGGGCGTCAGTGGACCCTACAACAGATACCTACTCGTATTGTCGTTCTATGTCATCCTGGGCGTCAGTGGACCCTACAACAGATACCTACTCGTATTGTCGTTCTATGTCATCCTGGGCGTCAGTGGACCCTACAACAGATACCTACTCGTATTGTCGTTCTATGTCATCCTGGGCGTCAGTGGACCCTACAACAGATACCTACTCGTATTGTCGTTCTATGTCATCCTGGGCGTCAGCGGACCCTACAACAGATACCTACTCGTATTGTCCGTTCTATGTCATCCTGGGCGTCAGTGGACCCTACAACAGATACCTACTCGTATTGCCGTTCTATGTCATCCTGGGCGTCAGTGGACCCTACAACAGATACCTACTCGTATTGTCGTTCTATGTCATCCTGGGCGTCAGTGGACCCTACAACAGATACCTACTCGTATTGTCGTTCTATGTCATCCTGGGCGTCGGTTAAACATATCTTCAATACTTTCCTTGATTGTTTTAACGTTAGCTTAATCAGTTCTGACTCTCGTGACTAACGTGTTCTGCCTTTCCTTACTGAATAAATGGCAATGATCACGCGAAACAATCACGAGATGAACATATCCCTTCAATATGTTTAGTAACTCGCGACTTTCCGTCTATGCTGCGTTCCTCCGTGCGACTGAAGCAATCATGAGAATAACAACAAATCTAAATACTGAATTTTTGGTAAATTTCAAATGTTTTATTGATGCATTTCTGCTTAACTTCAATTCCTCTCCATCACATCACAATCAATTACCACATCAGTAACCACGCTCCGTTACATCATCACCCGCCCAACTTTAACACCACTCTGTCACATCATCACCCGCCCAACCTCAGCACCCACCGTCATTACACCGCTCTGACACATCATCACCCGCCCAGCTTCAGCACCGTCTATCATTACACCGCTCTGTCACATCATCACCCGCCCAACTTCAGCACCTACTGTCATTACCTCACTCTGTCACATCATCACCCGCCCAACTTCAGCACCTACCGTCATTACCACCACTCTGTCACATCATCACCCGCCCAACTTCAGCACCTACTGTCATTACCTCACTCTGTCACATCATCACCCGCCCAACTTCAGCACCTACTGTCATTACCACCACTCTGTCACATCATCACCAACCCAACTTCAGCACCTACTGTCATTACCTCATTCTGTCACATCATCACCCACCCAACTTCAGCACCTACCGTCATTACCACCACTCTGTCACATCATCACCCGCCCAACTTCAGCACCTACTGTCATTACCTCACTGTCACATCATCACCCGCCCAACTTCAGCACCTACCGTCACTACCACCACTCTGTCGCATCATCACCCGCCCAACCTCAAAACATCGCAGGAACCAATTACATTTCGAAAAATAAGAATAAATATTATGTTAAAATGTTTTGCTAATTTGCTATACTGCAAGACAATAAACACTCCCGCTTCTCCAAACTTGATGAAATTCTTTATCAATGTTGTACAAATTCATTTGCTATAAATATTGTAAAATATCTCCATCTCGTCTCGACGTTTTCACTTTCTCTCGACCGTAACGGATGTTCCCTGGACGATCCGTGGCCCACCATATTGACTACTGTATGTGGGTCATCAACACCATGTGCTGTGCACCTTGCGCTGATACCTGGGGAGAATGGTTGCTGAATCAGATATTTATACTGCGTTGTGTAATGGATATATTGTCCCTAAAATGTAGGTGTATGAGAAGATAGTGTCATGGTGCTTAATTTACTCTTACTTTTCAAATTTACGTTTATATACTTATATATTCATAGATACAGTACAACCAGAAATTATTGATAATTTAAGATTGCAATTTTTTTCACTCATTACTCACGTATTAAATGTGAATATTAGCAGAACATAACTCCAGATTCAAAGACAGGTGAACAGTTAGTATTTTGTCAAGTCACCATGGGCAGCAATGCAGGCTTCAATGCGGCAGGGCATACTACTGATCAAAGAAGTTAGAAAGTTGTGGTCCATGCTGTCCCAATATCGGACCGCCTCTTCTTTCATTTCAGCAATATTTGTCAGATTTTTCTTATTGACACTCTCCTTCATAAGTCCCCAAACATTTTCTATTGGATTTAGGTCAGGGCTATAGCTTGGCCAATCTAAGAATGTCATATTTTGGGTCCGAAACTAGGCCTGTGAATTCTTTGAACGATGTTTTGGGTCGTTGTCCTGCTGGAAAATCCAAACATTTCCATAGAACACGTTAGCAGATGGAAGTAAATGTCCCTCGAGAATATCTGTGTACCGCTCACTGCTCATAATCCTTCCAATACACAGAGGGGAGTTGCCCCTAACACAGATATCCCACCGCACATGTTAAATTTCGGACTGTACTTTGGGCGCTGATACAAAGGTTTTTCAGTTTGTTTGGTCCAGAATTTCAGTGTATTAGGAAACAGCCACACAGAACTTTCATCTGAGAAAATCACATTGTCCCAGTTAAAATTTCTATGCTGTAAGGACCAGTTCAACCTTCGCTCCTTTTCTTCAGGTTTCATGATCGGTGATGGAATTCCTCGACTTTACTGCCAACCTAATGGTCTCCTTAAGATTTCCTCTATTAATCATATCCAACCTTGAGTTTTCTAAACTCGTTCGCTTGTTTTTAGAAACAAGAATACCAAGCCGCCTCCTGTCACCGACAGTCAATTTTCTGGGCCTACCTGCGCCTCCCTGGTGCTCAATGCCATGTCCATTTGCAATATTTTTCAAAACACGATAAACAGTGGACAAGGGGATGCCTGTTCTACTTGAAATCACTTTAGCTGATCTGATGTCCTTGTTATAACACACAGACTAATGAAAAAGGATTAACGGAGTTGTCTCTCTTGAATGAAACCAAGCACTTGATAGCTGGTTAAGGTTGTTTATACTAGAAATCCAATTAAACATATTCCTAAAATTCTCAATAATTTCTAGTCATACTATATTTAAGAGATGTAAATTATTGTAAATGTACATTTATATAATTATACATTTTACTGAAATAAGATCATGTGTTCATGGATCGTTATTAATTAATGATAACACCAGGTGTTCTTGCTCCACCGCTAACATCTCTCTCCACTGGTGTTCTTGCTCCACCGCTAACATCTCTCTCCACTGGTGTTCTTGCTCCACCGCTAACATCTCTCTCCACTGGTGTTCTTGCTCCACCGCTAACATCTCTCTCCACTGGTGTTCTTGCTCCACCGCTAACATCTCTCTCCACTGGTGTTCTTGCTCCACCGCTAACATCTCTCTCCACTGGTCTTCTTGCTCCACCGCCAACATCTCTCTCCACTGGTGTTCTTGCTCCACCGCTAACATCTCTCTCCACTGGTGTTCTTGCTCCACCGCTAACATCTCTCTCCACTGGTGTTCTTGCTCCACCGCTAACATCTCTCTCCACTGGTGTTCTTGCTCCACCGCTAACATCTCTCTCCATTGGTGTTCTTGCTACATCGCTAACATCTCTCGCCACTGGTGATTCGGCTCCACCGCTAACATCTCTCTCCACTGGTGTTCCTGCTCCACCGCTAACAACTCTCTCCACTGGTCTTCTTGCTCCACCGCTAACATCTCTCTCCACTGGTGTTCTTGCTCCACCGCCAACATCTCTCTCCATTGGTGTTCTTGCTACATCGCTAACATCCCTCGCCACTGGTGATTCGGCTCCACCGCTAACATCTCTCGTCACTGGTGTACTTGCTCCACCGCTAACAACTCTCTCCATTGGTGTTCTTGCTCCACCGCTAACATCTCTCTCCACTGGTGTTCTTGCTCCACCGCCAACATCTCTCTCCACTGGTGTTCTTGCTCCACCGCCAACATCTCTCTCCACAGGTGTTCTTGCTCCACCGCTAACAACTCTCTCCATTGGTGTTCTTGCTCCACCGCTAACAACTCTCTCCATTGGTGTTCTTGCTCCACCGCTAACATCTCTCTCCACTGGTGTTCTTGCTCCACCGCTAACATCTCTCTCCACAGGTGTTCTTGCTCCACCGCTAACATCTCTCTCCACTGGTGTTTTTGCTCCACCGCTAACATCTCTTGCCACTGGTGTTCTTGATCCACCGCTAACATCTCTCTCCACAGGTGTTCTTCCTCCACCGCAAACATCTCTCTCCACAGGTGTTATTGCTCCAACGCTAACATCTCTCTCCACTGGTGTTCTTGTTCCACCGCTAACATCTCTCTACACAGGTGTTCTTGCTCCACCGCTAACATCTCTCTCCACTGGTGTTCTTGCTCCACCGCTAACATCTCTCGCCACTGGTGTTCTTGATCCACCGCTAACATCTCTCTCAACAGGTGTTCTTGCTCCATCGATAACATCTCTCTCAACTGGTGTTCTTGCTCCACTACTAACATCTCTCTCCACTGGTGTTCTTGCTCCACCGCTAACATCTCTCTACACAGGTGTTCTTGCTCCACTGCTAACATCTCTCTCTCCTCTGGTTTTCTTACTCCACCGCTAACATCTCTCTCCACAGGTGTTCTTGCTCTACCGCTAACATCTCTCTACACTGGTGTTCTTGCTCCACCGCTAACATCTCGCTCCACTGGTGTTCTTGCTCCAACGCTAGCATCTCTCTCCACTGGTGTTCTTGCTCCACTGCTAACATCTCTCTCCTCAGGTGTTCTTGCTCCATCGCTAACATCACTTTCCACAGGTGTTCTTGCTCCACCGCTAACATCTCTCTCTCCTCTGGTATTCTTGCTCCACTGCTAACATCCTCTCCACTGCTAACATCCTCTCCACTGCTAACATCCTCTATTAAGGTGTTCTTGCTCCATCGATAACATCTCTCTCCACTGGTTTTTTTGCTCCACCGCTAAAATGCCCTCCACTGCTAACATCCTCTACTAAGGTGTTCTTGCTTCACCACTAACATCTCTCTCCACAGGTGTTCTTGCTCCACCGCTAACATCTCTCTCCACTGGTATTCTTCCTCCATCGTTAACATCCCTGTCCACAGAAGTTCTTGCTCCACCGCTAACATATCTCTCAACAGGTGTTCTTGTTCCACCGCTAATATCTCTCGCCACTGATATTCTTGCTCCACTGATAACAACTCTCTCCACAGGTGTTCTTGCTCCACCGCTAACATCTCTCTCCACTGGTGTTCTTGCTCCACCGCTAACATCTCTCTCCACTGGTGTTCTTGTTCCACTGCTGACATCTCTCGCCGCTGGTGTTCTTGCTCCACCGCTAACATCTCTCTCAACAGGTGTTCTTGCTCCAGAGCTAACATCCCTGTCCACAGGTGTTCTTGCTCCACTGCTAACATCTCTCTCCTCTGGTTTTCTTGCTCCACCACTAACATCTGCGTCCACTGATAACATCTCTCTCCACCGCTAACATCTCTCCCCACTGGTTTTCTTGCTCCACTGCTCACATCTCTCTCCACTGCTAACATCTCTCTCCACCAGTTTTCTTGCTCCACTGCTAACATCCTCTCCACCCCTAACATCCTCTCCTCCGCTAACATCTCTCTCAACAGGTTTCTTCCTCCACAGCTAACATCCTCTCCACCGCTAACATCTCTCTCGACTGCTAACATCTCTCTCCGCGGGTTTTCTTGCTCCACTGGTAACATCCTCTCCACCGCTAACATCCTTTCCACTGCTAACATCTCTCTCCACAGGTGTTATTGTTCCACCGCTAACATCTCTCTCAACAGGTGTTCTTGCTCCACAGCTAACATCACTCTCCACAGGTGTTCTTGCTCCACCGCTAACATCTCTCTCTCCTCGGGTGTGCTTTCTCCACTGCTTACATCATCTCCACTGCTAACATCCTCTCCTCAGGTGTTCTTGGTCCATCGCTTACATCACTATCCACGTGTGTTCTTGCTCCACCGCTAACATCCTCTCCACTGCTAACATCCTCTCCACTGCTAACATCCTCTATTAAGGTGTTCTTGCTCCATCGATAACATCTCTCTCCACTGGTTTTCTTGCTCAACCGCTAACATCCCCTCCACTGCTAACATCCTCTCCTCAGGTGTTATTGGTCCGTCGCTAACATCACTCTCCATTGGTGTTCTTGCTCCACCGCTAACATCTCTCTCTCCTCTGGTATTCTTGCTCCACTGCTAACATCCTCTCCACTGCTAACATCTTCTCCACTGCTAACATCCTCTTTTAAGGTGTTCTTGCTCCATCGATAACATCTCTCTCCACTGGTTTTCTTGCTCAACCGCTAACATCCCCTCCACTGCTAACATCCTCTCCTCAGGTGTTATTGGTCCGTCGCTAACATCACTCTCCATTGGTGTTCTTCCTCGACCGCTAACATCTCTCTCTCCTCTGGTATTCTTGCTCCACTGCTAACATCCTCTCCACTGCTAACATCCTCTCCACTGCTAACATCCTCTATTAAGGTGTTCTTGCTCCATCGCTAACATCTCTCTACACTGGTGTTCTTGCTCCACCGCTAACATCTCTCTCAACAGGTGTTCTTGCTCCACTGCTAACATCTCTCTCCTCTGGTTTTCTTGCTCCACCGCTAACATCTTCCTCAACAGGTGTTCTTGCTCCACTGCTGTGTCACATCAACACCCGCCCAACTTTAGTACCTACAAACACCACTCCAAGCTGTAACGGTCATTATCCTGCTGTGTCACATCATCACCCGCCCAACTCTATTACCAACCAACACCACACCAAGCTGTATCTCTCACTATCCTGCAGTGTCACATCATCACCCGCCCAGCTTTAGTACCTACCAACACAAGCTGTAACGGTCATTATCCTACTGGGTCACATCATCACCCACCCAGCTTTAGTACCTACCAACACCACCCCAAGCTGTATCAGTCATTATCCTGCTGTGTCACATCATCACCCGACCAACTTTAGTACCTACCAACACCACCCTAAGCTGTAACGGTCATTATCCTGCTGTGTTACATCATCACCCACCCAGCTTTAGTACCTACCAACACCACCCCAAGCTGTATCAGTCATTATCCTGCTGTGTCACATCATCACCCGACCAACTTTAGTATCTACCAACACCACCCTAAGCTGTAACGGTCGTCATCCTGCTGTGTCACATCATCACCCGCCCAACTTTAGTACCTACCAACACAAGCTGTAACGGTCATTATCCTACTGGGTCACATCATCACCCACCCAGCTTTAGTACCTACCAACACCACCCCATGCTCTAACGGTCATTATCCTGCTCTGTCACATCATCACCCACTCAACTTCAGTACCTACCAACACAACCCCAAGCTGTAACGGTCATTATCCTGCTGTATCACATCATCACCTTCCTAACTTTAGTACCTACCAACACCACCTCAAGCTGTATCAGTCATTATCCTGCTGTGTCACATCATCACCCGACCAACTTTAGTACCTACCAACACCACCCCAAGCTGTATCAGTCATTATCCTGCTGTGTTACATCATCACCCGCCCAATTTTAGTACCTACCAACACCACCCTAAGCTGTATCGGTCATTATCCTGCTGTATCACATCATCACCCGCCCAACTTTAGTACCTACAAACACCACTCCAAGCTGTAGCGGTCATTATCCTGCTGTGTCACATCATCACCCGCCCAACTCTATTACCAACCAACACCACACCAAGCTGTATCTGTCACTATCCTGCAGTGTCACATCATCACCCGCCCAGCTTTAGTACCTATCAACACTACCCCTAGCTGTAACGGTCATTATCCTGCTGTGTCACATCATCACCCGACCAACTTTAGTACCTACCAACACAAGCTGTAACGGTCATTATCCTACTGTGTCACATCATCACCCACCCAGCTTTAGTACCTACCAACACCACCCCAAGCTGTATCGGTCATTATCCTGCAGTGTCACATCATCACCCGCCCAGATTTAGTACCTATCAACACCGCGCCTAGCTGGAACGGTCATTATCCTGCTGTGTCACATCATCACCCGCCCAACTTTAGTACCTACCAACACCACACCAAGCTGTATCGGTCATTATCCTGCTGTGTCAAATCATCACCAGCCCAACTTTAGTACCTACCAACAACACCCCATGCTCTAACGGCCATTATCCTGCTGTGTCACATCATCACCCACTCAACTTCAGTACCTACCAACACAACCCCAAGCTGTAACGGTCATTATCCTGCTGTATCACATCATCACCCGCCCAACTTTAGTACCTACAAACACCACTCCAAGCTGTAGCGGTCATTATCCTGCTGTGTCACATCATCACCCGCCCAACTCTATTACCAACCAACACCACACCAAGCTGTATCTGTCACTATCCTGCAGTGTCACATCATCACCCGCCCAGCTTTAGTACCTATCAACACTACCCCTAGCTGTAACGGTCATTATCCTGCTGTATCACATCATCACCTGCCCAACTTTAGTACCTACCAACACAAGCTGTAACGGTCATTATCCTACTGTGTCACATCATCACCCACCCAGCTTTAGTACCTACCAACACCACACCAAGCTGTAACGGTCATTATCCTGCTGTATCACATCATCACCTGCCCAACTTTAGTACCTACCAACACCACCTCAAGCTGTATCAGTCATTATCCTGCTGTGTCACATCATCACCCGACCAACTTTAGTACCTACCAACACCACCCCAAGCTGTATCAGTCATTATCCTGCTGTGTTACATCATCACCCGCCCAACTTTAGTACCTACCAACACCACCCCAAGCTGTATCAGTCATTATCCTGCTGTGTTACATCATCACCCGCCCAACTTTAGTACCTACCAACACCACCCCAAGCTGTAGCGGTCATTATCCTGCAGTGTTACATCATCACCCGCCCAACTTTAGTACCTACAAACACCACCCCAAGCTGTATCGGTCCTTATCCTGCTGTGTCAAATCATCACCAGCCCAACTTTAGTACCTACCAACACCACCCCATGCTCTAACGGTCATTATCCTGCTGTGTCACATCATCACCCACTCAACTTCAGTACCTACCAACACAACCCCAAGCTGTAACGGTCATTATCCTGCTGTATCACATCATCACCTGCCCAACTTTAGTACCTACCAACACCACCTCAAGCTGTATCAGTCATTATCCTGCTGTGTCACATCATCACCTGCACAACTTTAGTACCTACCAACACCACCCCAAGCTGTATCAGTCATTATCCTGCTGTGTTACATCATCACCCGCCCAACTTTAGTACCTACCAACACCACCCTAAGCTGTAACGGTCATTATCCTGCTGTATCACATCATCACCCGAGCAACTTTAGTACCTACAAACACCACTCCAAGCTGTAGCGGTCATTATCCTGCTGTGTCACATCATCACCCGCCCAACTCTATTACCAACCAACACCACACCAAGCTGTATCTGTCACTATCCTGCTGTGTCACATCATCACCCGCCCAGCTTTAGTACCTATCAACACTACCCCTAGCTGTAACGGTCATTATCCTGCTGTGTCACATCATCACCCGACCAACTTTAGTACCTACCAACACAAGCTGTAACGGTCATTATCCTACTGTGTCACATCATCACCCACCCAGCTTTAGTACCTACCAACACCACCCCAAGCTGTAACGGTCATTATCCTGCTGTATCACATCATCACCCGCCCAACTTTAGTACCAACAAACACCACTCCAAGCTGTAGCGGTCATTATCCTGCTGTGTCACATCATCACCCGCCCAACTCTATTACCAACCAACACCACACCAAGCTGTATCTGTCACTATCCTGCTGTGTCACATCATCACCCGCCCAGCTTTAGTACCTATCAACACTACCCCTAGCTGTAACGGTCATTATCCTGCTGTGTCACATCATCACCCGACCAACTTTAGTACCTACCAAGACAAGCTGTAACGGTCATTATCCTACTGTGTCACATCATCACCCACCCAGCTTTAGTACCTACCAACACCACCCCTAGGTGTAACGGTCATTATCCTGCTGTGTTACATCATCACCCGACCAACTTTAGTACCTCCCAACACCACCCCAAGCTGTATCGGTCATTATCCTGCAGTGTCACATCATCACCCGCCCAGATTTAGTACCTATCAACACCGCGCCTAGCTGGAACGGTCATTATCCTGCTGTGTTACATCATCACCCGACCAACTTTAGTACCTCCCAACACCACCCCAAGCTGTATCGGTCATTATCCTGCAGTGTCACATCATCACCCGCCCAGATTTAGTACCTATCAACACCACGCCTAGCTGGAACGGTCATTATCCTGCTGTGTCACATCATCACCCGCCCAACTTTAGTACCTACCAACACCACCACCAAGCTGTATCGGTCATTATCCTGCTGTGTCAAATCATCACCAGCCCAACTTTAGTACCTACCAACACCACCCCATGCTCTAACGGTCATTATCCTGCTGTGTCACATCATCACCCACTCAACTTCAGTACCTACCAACACAACCCCAAGCTGTAACGGTCATTATCCTGCTGTATCACATCATCACCTGCCCAACTTTAGTACCTACCAACACCACCTTAAGCTGTATCAGTCATTATCCTGCTGTGTCACATCATCACCCGACCAACTTTAGTACCTACCAACACCACCCCAAGCTGTATCAGTCATTATCCTGCTGTGTTACATCATCACCCGCCCAACTTTAGTACCTACCAACACCACCCTAAGCTGTAACGGTCATTATCCTGCTGTATCAAATCATCACCCGACCAACTTTAGTACCTACAAACACCACTCCAAGCTGTAACGGTCATTATCCTGCTGTGTCACATCATCACCCGCCCAACTCTATTACCAACCAACACCACACCAAGCTGTATCTGTCACTATCCTGCTGTGTCACATCATCACCCGCCCAGCTTTAGTACCTATCAACACTACCCCTAGCTGTAACGGTCATTATCCTGCTGTGTCACATCATCACCCGCCCAACTTCAGTACCTACCAACACAAGCTGTAACGGTCATTATCCTACTGTGTCACATCATCACCCACCCAGCTTTAGTACCTACCAACACCACCCCAAGCTGTATCGGTCATTATCCTGCAGTGTCACATCATCACCCGCCCAGATTTAGTACCTATCAACACCACCCCTAGCTGGAACGGTCATTATCCTGCTGTGTCACATCATCACCCGCCCAACTTTAGTACCTACCAACACCACCCTAAGCTGTATCGGTCATTATCCTGCTGTGTCAAATCATCACCAGCCCAACTTTAGTACCTACCAACACCACCCCATGCTCTAACGGTCATTATCCTGCTGTGTCACATCATCACCCACTCAACTTCAGTACCTACAAACGCAACCCCAAGCTGTAACGGTCATTATCCTGCTGTATCACATCATCACCTGCCCAACTTTAGTACCTACCAACACCACCTCAAGCTGTATCAGTCATTATCCTGCTGTGTCACATCATCACCCGCCCAACTTTAGTACCTACCAACACCACCCTAAGCTGTAACGGTCCTTATCCTGCTGTGTCACATCATCACCCGCCCAACTTTAGTACCTACCAACACCACCCCAAGCTGTATCGGTCATTATCCTGCTGTGTCACATCATCACCCGCCCAACTTTAGTACCTACCAACACCACCCTAAACTGTAACGGTCATTATCCTGCAGTGTCACATCATCACCCGCCCAACTTTAGTACCTACCAACACCACCCCAAGCTGTATCGGTCATTATCCTGCAGTGTCACATCATCACCCGCCCAACTTTAGTACCTACCAACACCACACTAAGCTGTAACGGTCATTATCCTGCTGTATCACATCATCACCCATCCAACTTTAGTACCTACCAACACCACCCTAAGCTGTAACGGTCATTATCCTGCTGTGTCAAATCATCACCCGACCAACTTTAGTACCTACCAACACCACCCCTAGGTGTATCAGTCATTATCCTGCTGTATCACATCATCACCCGACCAACTATAGTACCTACCAACACCACCCCAAGCTGTATCGGTCATTATCCTGCTTTGTCAAATCATCACCAGCGCAACTTTAGTACCTACCAACACCACCCCATGCTCTAACGGTCATTATCCTGCTGTGTCACATCATCACCCACCCAACTTCAGTACCTACCAACACAACCCCAAGCTGTAACGGTCATTATCCTGCTGTATCACATCATCACCCACCCAGCTTTAGCACCTACCAACACCACCCCAAGCTGTATCAGTCATTATCCTGCTGTGTCAAATCATCACCCGACCAACTTTAGTACCTACCAACACCACCCCTAGGTGTATCAGTCATTATCCTGCTGTATCACATCATCACCCGACCAACTATAGCACCTACCAACACCACCCCAAGCTGTATCGGTCATTATCCTGCTGTGTCAAATCATCACCAGCGCAACGTTAGTACCTACCAACACCACCCCATGCTCTAACGGTCATTATCCTGCTGTGTCACATCATCACCCACCCAACTTCAGTACCTACCAACACAACCCCAAGCTGTAACGGTCATTATCCTGCTGTATCACATCATCACCTGCCCAACTTTAGTACCTCCCAACACCACCTCAAGCTGTATCAGTCATTATCCTGCTGTGTCACATCATCACCCGACCAACTTTAGTACCTACCAACACCACCCCAAGCTGTATCAGTCATTATCCTGCTGTGTCACATCATCACCCGACCAAATTTAGTACCTACCAACACCACCCCAAGCTGTATCAGTCATTATCCTGCTGTGTCACATCATCACCCGACCAACTTTAGTACCTACCAACACCACCCTAAGCTGTAACGGTCATTATCCTGCTGTGTGACATCATCACCCACCCAGCTTTAGCACCTACCAACACCACCCCAAGCTGTATCAGTCATTATCCTGCTGTGTCACATCATCACCTGACCAACTTTAGTACCTACCAACACCACCCCTAGGTGTATCAGTCATTATCCTGCTGTATCACATCATCTCCCGACCAATTTTAGTACCTACCAACACCACTCCAAGCTGTATCGGTCATTATCCTGCTGTATCACATCATCACCCACCCAGCTTTAGTAACTACCAACACCACTCCAAGCTGTATCAGACATTATCCTGCTGTGTCACATCATCACCCGACCAACTTTAGTACCTACCAACACCACCCCTAGGTGTATCAGTCATTATCCTGCAGTATCACATCATCACTCATCCAGCTTTAGTACCTACCAACACCACCCTAAGCTGTAACGGTCATTATTCTGCTGTGTCACATCATCACCTGCCCAAATTTAGTACCTACCAACACCACCCTAAGCTGTAACGGTCATTATCCTGCAGTGTCACATCATCACCCGACCAACTTTAGTACCTACCAACATCACCCCAAGCTGTATCAGTCATTATCCTGCTGTGTCACATCATCACCCGACCAACTTTAGTACCTACCAACACCACCCTAAGCTGTAACGGTCATTATCCTGCTGTGTTACATCATCACCCGCCCAACTTTAGTACCTACCAACACCACCCCAAGCTGTGTCTGTCACTATCTTGCTGTGTCACATCATCACCTGCCCGACTCTAGTACCTACCAACACCACACCAAGCTGTATCTGTCACTATCTTCCATTATCACATCAACACCTGCCCAACTCTAGTACATACCAACACCACCCCAAGCTGTATCAGTCATTATCCTGCTGTGTCACATCATCACCCGACCAACTTTAGTACCTACCAACATCACCCCAAGCTGTATCAGTCATTATCCTGCTGTGTCACATCATCACCCGACCAACTTTAGTACCTACCAACACCACCCTAAGCTGTAACGGTCATTATCCTGCTGTGTGACATCATCACCCGCCCAACTTTAGTACCTACCAACACCACCCCAAGCTGTATCGGTCATTATCCTGCAGTGTCACATCATCACCCGCCCAACTTTAGTACCTACCAACACCACACCAAGCTGTATCAGTCATTATCCTCCAGTGTCACATCATCACCCGCCCAACTTTAGTACCTACCAACACCACCCTAAGCTGTAACGGTCATTATCCTGCTGTATCACATCATCACCCATCCAACTTTAGTACCTACCAACACCACCCCAAGCTGTAACGGTCATTATCCTGCTGTGTTACATCATCACCCACCCAGCTTTAGCACCTACCAACACCACCCCAAGCTGTATCAGTCATTATCCTGCAGTGTCACATCATCACCCGACCAACTTTAGTACCTACCAACACCACCCCTAGGTGTATCAGTCATTATCCTGCAGTATCACATCATCACCCGACCAACTTTAGTACCTACCAACACCACCCCATGCTCTAACGGTCATTATCCTGCTGTGTCACATCATCACCCACCCAACTTCAGTACCTACCAACACAACCCCAAGCTGTAACGGTCATTATCCTGCTGTATCACATCATCACCTGCCCAACTTTAGTACCTACCAACACCACCTCAAGCTGTATCAGTCATTATCCTGCTGTGTCACATCATCACCCGACCAACATTAGTACCTACCAACACCACCCCAAGCTGTATCAGTCATTATCCTGCTGTGTCACATCATCACCCGACCAACTTTAGTACCTAACAACACCACCCCAAGCTGTAACGGTCATTATCCTGCTGTGTGACATCATCACCCACCCAGCTTTAGCACCTACCAACACCACCCCAAGCTGTGTCAGTCATTATCCTGCTGTGTTACATCATCACCCGACCAACTTTAGTACCTACCAACACCACCCCTAGGTGTATCAGTTATTATCCTGCTGTATCACATCATCACCCGACCAACTTTAGTACCTACCAACACCACTCCAAGCTGTAACGGTCATTATCCTGCTGTATCACATCATCACCCACCCAGCTTTAGTACCTAACAACACCACTCCAAGCTGTATCAGTCATTATCCTGCTGTGTCACATCATCACCCGACCAACTTAAGTACCTACCAACACCACCCCTAGGTGTATCAGTCATTATCCTGCAGTATCACATCATCACCCATCCAGCTTTAGTACCTACCAACACCACCCTAAGCTGTAACGGTCATTATTCTGCTGTGTCACATCATCACCCACCCAACTTTAGTACCTACCAACACCACACCAAGCTGTGTCTGTCACTATCTTGCAGTGTCACATCATCACCTGCCCAACTCTAGTACCTACCAACACCACACCAAGCTGTATCTGTCACTATCTTCCATTATCACATCAACACCTGCCCAATTCTAGTACATACCAACACCACCCCAAGCTGTATCAGTCATTATCCTGCTGTGTCACATCATCACCCGACCAACTTTAGTACCTACCAACACCAACCTAAGCTGTAACGGTCATTATCCTGCTGTGTCACATCATCACCCGCCCAACTTTAGTACCTACAAACACCAACCCAAGCTCTAACGGTCTTTATCCTGCTGTGTCACATCAACACCCGCCCAACTTTAGTACCTACAAACACCAACCCAAGCTGTAACGGTCATTATCCTGCTGTGTCACATCAACACCCGCCCAACTTTACTACCTACTAACACCAACCCAAGCTCTAACGGTCTTTATCCTGCTGTGTCACATCAACACCCGCCCAACTTTAGTACCTACAAACACCAACCCAAGCTGTAACGGTCATTATCCTGCTGTGTCACATCATCACCTCCCCAACTCTAGTACCTACCAACACCACCCCATGCTCTAACGGTCATTATCCTGCTGTGTCAAATCAACACCCGCCCAACTTTAGTACCTACAAACGCCACCCCAAGCTGTAACGGTCATTATCCTGCTGTGTCACATCATCACCTTCCCAACTTTGGTACCTACCAACAACACCCCAAGCTGTATCAGTCATTATCCTGCTGTGTTACATCATCACCCGCCCAACTTTAGTACCTACCAACACCACCCTAAGCTGTAACGGTCATTATCCTGCTGTATCACATCATCACCCGCCCAACTTAAGTACCTACAAACACCACTCCAAGCTGTAACGGTCATTATCCTGCAGTGTCACATCATCACCCGCCCAACTCTATTACCAACCAACACCACACCAAGCTGTATCTGTCACTATCCTGCAGTGTCACATCATCACCCGCCCAACTTTAATACCTACCAACACCACCCTAAGCTGTATCGGTCATTATCCTGCTGTGTCACATCATCACCCGCCCAACTTTAGTACCTACCAACACAACCTGTAACAGTCATTATCCTACTGTGTCATATCATCACCCACCCAGCTTTAGTACCTACCAACACCACCCTGAGCTGTAACGGTCATTATTCTGCTGTGTCACATCATCACCTGCCCAAATTTAGTACCTACCAACACCACCCTAAGCTGTAACGGTCATTATCCTGCAGTGTCACATCATCACCCGACCAACTTTAGTACCTACCAACATCACCCCAAGCTGTATCAGTCATTATCCTGCTGTGTCACATCATCACCCGACCAACTTTAGTACCTACCAACACCACCCTAAGTTGTAACGGTCATTATCCTGCTGTGTTACATCATCACCCGCCCAACTTTAGTACCTACCAACACCACCCCAAGCTGTGTCTGTCACTATCTTGCAGTGTCACATCATCACCTGCCCGACTCTAGTACCTACCAACACCACACCAAGCTGTATCTGTCACTATCTTCCATTATCACATCAACACCTGCCCAACTCTAGTACATACCAACACCACCCCAAGCTGTATCAGTCATTATCCTGCTGTGTCACATCATCACCCGACGAACTTTAGTACCTACCAACATCACCCCAAGCTGTATCAGTCATTATCCTGCTGTGTCACATCATCACCCGCCCAACTTTAGTACCTACCAACACCACCCTAAGCTGTAACGGTCATTATCCTGCTGTGTTACATCATCACCCGCCCAACTTTAGTACCTACCAACACCACCCCAAGCTGTATCGGTCATTATCCTGCAGTGTCACATCATCACCCGCCCAACTTTAGTACCTACCAACACCACACCAAGCTGTATCGGTCATTATCCTGCTGTGTCACATCATCACCCGCCAAACTTTAGTACCTACCAACACCATTCTAAGCTGTAACGGTCATTATCCTGCTGTATCACATCATCACCCATCCAACTTTAGTACCTACCAACACCACCCCAAGCTGTAACGGTCATTATCCTGCTGTGTTACATCATCACCCACCCAGCTTTAGCACCTACCAACACCACCCCAAGCTGTATCAGTCATTATCCTGCAGTGTCACATCATCACCCGACCAACTTTAGTACCTACCAACACCACCCCTAGGTGTATCAGTCATTATCCTGCAATATCACATCATCACCCGACCAACTTTAGTACCTACCAACACCACCCCATGCTCAAACGGTCATTATCCTGCTGTATCACATCATCACCCACCCAACTTCAGTACCTACCAACACAACCCCAAGCTGTAACGGTCATTATCCTGCTGTATCACATCATCACCTGCTCAACTTTAGTACCTACCAACACCACCTCAAGCTGTATCAGTCATTATCCTGCTGTGTCACATCATCACCCGACCAACATTAGTACCTACCAACACCACCCTAAGCTGTATCAGTCATTATCCTGCTGTGTCACATCCTCACCCGACCAAATTTAGTACCTACCAACACCACCCCAAGCTGTATCAGTCATTATCCTGCTGTGTCACATCATCACCCGACCAACTTTAGTACCTACCAACACCACCCCATGCTGTAACGGTCATTATCCTGCTGTGTGACATCATCACCCACCCAGCTTTAGCACCTACCAACACCACCCCAAGCTGTGACAGTCATTATCCTGCTGTGTCACATCATCACCCGACCAACTTTAGTACCTACCAACACCACCCCTAGGTGTATCAGTTATTATCCTGCTGTATCACATCATCACCCGACCAACTTTAGTACCTACCAACACCACCCCATGCTCAAACGGTCATTATCCTGCTGTATCACATCATCACCCACCCAACTTCAGTACCTACCAACACAACCCCAAGCTGTAACGGTCATTATCCTGCTGTATCACATCATCACCTGCTCAACTTTAGTACCTACCAACACCACCTCAAGCTGTATCAGTCATTATCCTGCTGTGTCACATCATCACCCGACCAACATTAGTACCTACCAACACCACCCTAAGCTGTATCAGTCATTATCCTGCTGTGTCACATCCTCACCCGACCAAATTTAGTACCTACCAACACCACCCCAAGCTGTATCAGTCATTATCCTGCTGTGTCACATCATCACCCGACCAACTTTAGTACCTACCAACACCACCCCATGCTGTAACGGTCATTATCCTGCTGTGTGACATCATCACCCACCCAGCTTTAGCACCTACCAACACCACCCCAAGCTGTGACAGTCATTATCCTGCTGTGTCACATCATCACCCGACCAACTTTAGTACCTACCAACACCACCCCTAGGTGTATCAGTTATTATCCTGCTGTATCACATCATCACCCGACCAACTTTAGTACCTACCAACACCACTCCAAGCTGTAACGGTCATTATCCTGCTGTATCACATCATCACCCACCCAGCTTTAGTACCTAACAACACCACTCCAAGCTGTATCAGTCATTATCCTGCAGTGTCACATCATCACCCGACCAACTTTAGTACCTACCAACACCACCCCTAGGTGTATCAGTCATTATCCTGCAGTATCACATCATCACCCATCCAGCTTTAGTACCTACCAACACCACCCTAAGCTGTAACGGTCATTATTCTGCTGTGTCACATCATCACCCACCCAACTTTAGTACCTACCAACACCACACCAAGCTGTGTCTGTCACTATCTTGCAGTGTCACATCATCACCTGCCCAACTCTAGTACCTACCAACACCACACCAAGCTGTATCTGTCACTATCTTCCATTATCACATCAACACCTGCCCAACTCTAGTACATACCAACACCACCCCAAGCTGTATCAGTCATTATCCTGCTGTGTCACATCATCACCCGACCAACTTTAGTACCTACCAACACCAACCTAAGCTGTAACGGTCATTATCCTCCTGTGTCACATCAACACCCGCCCAACTTTACTACCTACTAACACCAACCCAAGCTCTAACGGTCTTTATCCTGCTGTGTCACATCAACACCCGCCCAACTTTAGTACCTACAAACACCAACCCAAGCTGTAACGGTCATTATCCTGCTGTGTCACATCATCACCTCCCCAACTCTAGTACCTACCAACACCACCCCATGCTCTAACGGTCATTATCCTGCTGTGTCAAATCAACACCCGCCCAACTTTAGTACCTACAAACGCCACCCCAAGCTGTAACGGTCATTATCCTGCTGTGTCACATCATCACCTTCCCAACTTTGGTACCTACCAACAACACCCCAAGCTGTATCAGTCATTATCCTGCTGTGTTACATCATCACCCGCCCAACTTTAGTACCTACCAACACCACCCTAAGCTGTAACGGTCATTATCCTGCTGTATCACATCATCACCCGCCCAACTTAAGTACCTACAAACACCACTCCAAGCTGTAACGGTCATTATCCTGCAGTGTCACATCATCACCCGCCCAACTCTATTACCAACCAACACCACACCAAGCTGTATCTGTCACTATCCTGCAGTGTCACATCATCACCCGCCCAACTTTAATACCTACCAACACCACCCTAAGCTGTATCGGTCATTATCCTGCTGTGTCACATCATCACCCGCCCAACTTTAGTACCTACCAAGACAAGCTGTAACGGTCATTATCCTACTGTGTCATATCATCACCCACCCAGCTTTAGTACCTACCAACACCACCCCAAGCTGTATCGATCATTATCCTGCTGTGTCACATCATCACCCGCCCAGATTTAGTACCTATCAACACCACCCCAAGCTGTATCGATCATTATCCTGCTGTGTCACATCATCACCCACCCAGATTTAGTACCTATCAACACCACCCCAAGCTGTATCGGCCATTATCCTCCAGTGACACATCATCACCCGCCCAACTTTAGTACCTATCAACACCACCCCAAGCTCTAACGGTCATTATCCTGCTGTATCACATCATCACCCGACCAACTTTAGTACCTACCAACACCACCCCAAGCTGTAACGGTCATTATCCTGCTGTGTGACATGATCACCCACCCAGCTTTAGCACCTACCAAAACCACCCCAAGCTGTATCAGTCATTATCCTGCTGTGTCACATCATCACCCGACCAACTTTAGTACCTACCAACACCACCCCTAGGTGTATCAGTCATTATCCTGCTGTATCACATCATCACCCGACCAACTTTAGTACCTACCAACACCACTCCAAGCTGTAACGGTCATTATCCTGCTGTATCACATCATCACCCACCCACCTTTAGTACCTACCAACACCACTCCAAGCTGTATCAGTCATTATCCTGCTGTGTCACATCATCACCCGACCAACTTTAGTACCTACCAACACCACCCCTAGGTGTATCAGTCATTATCCTGCAGTATCACATCATCACCCATCCAGCTTTAGTACTTACCAACACCACCCTAAGCTGTAAAGGTCATTATTCTGCTGTGTCACATCATCACCAACCCAACTTTAGTACCTACCAACACCACACCAAGCTGTGTCTGTCACTATCTTGCAGTGTCACATCATCACCTGCCCAACTCTAGTACATACCAACACCACCCCAAGCTGTAACGGTCATTATCCTGCTGTGTCACATCATCACCCGACCAACTTTAGTACCTACCAACACCACCCCAAGCTGTATCAGTCATTATCCTGCTGTGTCACATCATCACCCGACCAACTTTAGTACCTACCAACACCACCCTAAGCTGTAACGGTCATTATCCTGCTGTGTTACATCATCACCCGCCCAACTTTAGTACCTACCAACACCACCCTAAGCTGTAACGGTCATTATCCTGCTGTATCACATCATCACCCATCCAACTTTAGTACCTACCAACACCACCCCAAGCTCTAACGGTCATTATCCTGCTGTGTTACATCATCACCCACCCAGCTTTAGCACCTACCAACACCACCCTAAGCTGTATCAGTCATTATCCTGCAGTGTCACATCATCACCCGACCAACTTTAGTACCTACCAACACCACCCCTAGGTGTATCAGTCATTATCCTGCTGTATCACATCATCACCCGACCAACTTTAGTACCTACCAACACCACCCCATGCTCTAACGGTCATTATCCTACTGTGTCACATCATCACCCACCCAACTTCAGTACCTACCAACACAACCCCAAGCTGTAACGGTCATTATCCTGCTGTATCACATCATCACCCGCCCAACTTTAGTACCTACCAACACCACCTCAAGCTGTATCAGTCATTATCCTGCTGTGTCACATCATCACCCATCCAGCTTTAGTACCTACCAACACCACCCCAAGCTGTAACGGTCATTATCCTGCTGTGTGACATCATCACCCACCCAGCTTTAGCACCTACCAACACCACCCCAAGCTGTATCAGTCATTATCCTGCTGTGTCACATCATCACCCGACCAACTTTAGTACCTACCAACACCACCCCTAGGTGTATCAGTCATTAACCCTGCAGTATCACATCATCACCCATCCAGCTTTAGTACCTACCAACACCACCCTAAGCTGTAAAGGTCATTATTCTGCTGTGTCACATCATCACCCACCCAACTTTAGTACCTACCAACACCACACCAAGCTGTGTCTGTCACTATCTTGCAGTGTCACATCATCACCTGCCCAACTCTAGTACCTACCAACACCACACCAAGCTGTATCTGTCACTATCTTCCATTATCACATCAACACCTGCCCAACTCTAGTACATACCAACACCACCCCAAGCTGTATCAGTCATTATCCTGCTGTGTCACATCATCACCCGACCAACTTTAGTACCTAATAACACCAACCTAAGCTGTAACGGTCATTATTCTGCCGTATCACATCATCACTCATCCAACTTTAGCACCTAAAAACACCACCCTAAGCTGTAACGGTCATTATCCTGCTGTGTCACATCAACACCCGCCCAACTTTACTACCTACTAACACCAAACCAAGCTCTAACGGTCATTATCCTGCTGTGTCACATCAACACCCAGCCAACTTTAGTACCTACAAACACCAACCCAAGCTGTAACGGTCATTATCCTGCTGTGTCACATCATCACCTGCCCAACTCTAGTACCTACCAACACCACCCCATGCTCTAACGGTCATTATCCTGCTGTGTCAAATCAACACCCGCCCAACTTTAGTACCTACAAACGCCACCCCAAGCTGTAACGGTCATTATCCTGCTGTATCACATCATCACCCGCCCAACTTTGGTACCTACCAACAACACCCCTAGCTGTATCAGTCATTATCCTGCTGTGTTACATCATCACCCGCCCAACTTTAGTACCTACCAACACCACCCTAAGCTGTAACGGTCATTATCCTGCTGTATCACATCATCACCCGACCAACTTTAGCACCTACAAACACCACTCCAAGCTGTAACGGTCATTATCCTGCAGTGTCACATCATCACCCGCCCAACTCTATTACCAACCAACACCACACCAAGCTGTATCTGTCACTATCCTGCAGTGTCACATCATCACCCGCCCAACTTTAATACCTACCAACACTACCCCTAGCTGTAACGGTCATTATCCTGCTGTGTCACATCATCACCCGCCCAACTTTAGTACCTACCAACACAAGCTGTAACGGTCATTATCCTGCTGTGTCACATCATCACCCGCCCAGCTTTAGTACCTACCAACACCACCCCAAGCTGTAACGGTCATTATCCTGCTTTTGTCACATCATCACCCACCCAGCTTTAGTACCTATCAACACTACCCCAAGCTGTAACGGTCATTATCCTGCTGTGTCACATCATCACCCGCCCAACTTTAGTACCTACCAACACCACCCTAAATGTATCAGTCATTATCCTGCTGTGTCACATCATCACCCGCCCAACTTTAGTACCTACCAACACAAGCTGTAACGGTCATTATCCTACTGTGTCACATCATCACCCACCCAGCTTTAGTACCTACCAACACCACCCCAAGCTGCATCGGTCATTATCTGGCTGTGTCACATCATCACCCGCCCAGATTTAGTACCTATCAACACTATCCCTAGCTGTAACGGTCATTATCCTGCTGTATCACATCATCACCCGCCCAACTTTAGTACCTACCAACACAAGCTGTAACGGTCATTATCCTACTATGTCACATCATCACCCACCCAGCTTTAGTACCTACCAACACCACCCCAAGCTGTATCGGTCATTATCCTGCTGTGTCACATAATCACCCGCCCAGATTTAGTACCTATCAACACCACCCCAAGCTGGAACGGTCATTATCCTGCTGTGTCACACCATCACCCGCCCAACTTTAGTACCAACCAACCCCACCCCAAGCTGTATCGGTCATTATCCTGCTGTGTCAAATCATCACCAGCCCTACTTAAGTACCTACCAACACCACCCCATGCTCTAACGGTCATTATCCTGCTGTGTCACATCATCACCCGCCCGACTTCAGTACCTACCAACACAACCCCAAGCTGTAACGGTCATTATCCTGCTGTGTCACATCATCACCTGCCCAACTTTTAGTACCTCCCAACACCACCCCAAGCTGTATCAGTCATTATCCTGCTGTGTCACATCATCACCTGCCCAACTTTAGTACCTACCAACACCACCCCAAGCTGTATCAGTCATTATCCTGCTGTGTCACATCATCACCCGACCAACTCTAGTACCTAAAAACACCACCCTAAACTGTAACGGTCATTATTCTGCTGTGTCACATCATCACCCACCCAGCTTTAGTACCTACCAACACCACACCAAGCTGTATCTGTCACTATCTTGCAGTGTCACATCATCACCTGCCCGACTCTAGTACCTACCAACACCACACCAAGCTGTATCTGTCACTATCTTCCAGTCTCACATCAACACCTGCCCAACTCTAGTACATACCAACACCACCCTAAGCTGTATCAGTCATTATCCTGCTGTGTCACATCATAACCCGACCAACTTTAGTACCTACCAACACCACCCTAAGCTGTAACGGTCATTATCCTGCTGTGTCAAATCATCACCAGCCCTACTTAAGTACCTACCAACACCACCCCATGCTCTAACGGTCATTATCCTGCTGTGTCACATCATCACCCGCCCGACTTCAGTACCTACCAACACAACCCCAAGCTGTAACGGTCATTATCCTGCTGTGTCACATCATCACCTGCCCCACTTTAGTACCTACCAACACCACCCCAAGCTGTATCAGTCATTATCCTGCTGTGTCACATCATCAACCGACCAACTTTAGTACCTACCAACACCACCCCAAGCTGTAACGGTCATTATCCTGCTGTGTCACATCATAACCCGACCAACTTTAGTACCTACCAACACCACCTCAAGCTGTATCAGTCATTATCCTGCTGTGTCACATCATCACCCGACCAAATTTAGTACCTACCAACACCACCCCAAGCTGTATCAGTCATTATCCTGCTGTGTCACATCATCACCCGACCAACTTTAGTACCTACCAACACCACCCCAAGCTGTAACGGTCATTATCCTGCTGTGTGACATCATCACCCACCCAGCTTTAGCACCTACCAACACCACCCCAAGCTGTATCAGTCATTATCCTGCTGTGTCACATCATCACCCGACCAACTTTAGTACCTACCAACACCACCCCTAGGTGTATCAGTCATTATCCTGCTGTATCACATCATCACCCGACCAACTTTAGTACCTACCAACACCACTCCAAGCTGTAACGGTCATTATCCTGCTGTATCACATCATCACCCACCCAGCTTTAGTACCTACCAACACCACTCCAAGCTGTATCAGTCATTATCCTGCTGTGTCACATCATCACCCGACCAACTTTAGTACCTACCAACACCACCCCTAGGTGTATCAGTCATTATCCTGCTGTATCACATCATCACCCATCCAGCTTTAGTACCTACTAACACCACCCTAAGCTGTAAAGGTCATTATTCTGCTGTGTCACATCATCACCCACCCAACTTTAGTACCTACCAACACCACACCAAGCTGTGTCTGTCACTATCTTGCAGTGTCACATCATCACCTGCCCAACTCTAGTACCTACCAACACCACACCAAGCTGTATCTGTCACTATCTTCCATTATCACATCAACACCTGCCCAACTCTAGTACATACCAACACCACCCCAAGCTGTATGAGGCATTATCCTGCTGTGTCACATCATCACCCGACCAACTTTAGTACCTACCAACACCAACCTAAGCTGTAACGGTCATTATTCTGCTGTATCACATCATCACTCATCCAACTTTAGCACCTAAAAACACCACCCTAAGCTGTAACGGTCATTATCCTGCTGTGTCACATCAACACCCGCCCAACTTTAGTACCTACTAACACCAACCCAAGCTCTAACGGTCATTATCTTGCAGTGTCACATCAACACCCAGCCAACTTTAGTACCTACAAACACCAACCCAAGCTGTAACGGTCATTATCCTGCTGTGTCACATCATCACCTGCCCAACTCTAGTACCTACCAACACCACCCCATGCTCTAACGGTCATTATCCTGCTGTGTCAAATCAACACCCGCCCAACTTTAGTACCTACAAACGCCACCCCAAGCTGTAACGGTCATTATCCTGCTGTGTCACATCATCACCTGCCCAACTTTGGTACCTACCAACAACACCCCAAGCTGTATCAGTCATTATCCTGCTGTGTTACATCATCACCCGCCCAACTTTAGTACCTACCAACACCACCCTAAGCTGTAACGGTCATTATCCTGCTGTATCACATCAACACCCGCCCAACTTTAGTACCTACAAACACCACTCCAAGCTGTAACGGTCATTATCCTGCAGTGTCACATCATCACCCGCCCAACTCTATTACCAACCAACACCACACCAAGCTGTATCTGTCACTATCCTGCAGTGTCACATCATCACCCGCCCAACTTTAATACCTACCAACACTACCCCTAGCTGTAACGGTCATTATCCTGCTGTGTCACATCATCACCCGCCCAACTTTAGTACCTACCAACACAAGCTGTAACGGTCATTATCCTGCTGTGTCACATCATCACCCGCCCAGCTTTAGTACCTACCAACACCACCCCAAGCTGTAACGGTCATTATCCTGCTTTGTCACATCATCACCCACCCAGCTTTAGTACCTATCAACACTACCCCAAGCTGTAACGGTCATTATCCTGCTGTGTCACATCATCACCCGCCCAACTTTAGTACCTACCAACACCACCCTAAGCTGTATCAGTCATTATCCTGCTGTGTCACATCATCACCCGCCCAACTTTAGTACCTACCAACACAAGCTGTAACGGTCATTATCCTGCTGTGTCACATCATCACCCACCCAGCTTTAGTACCTACCAACACCACCCCAAGCTGCATCGGTCATTATCTGGCTGTGTCACATCATCACCCGCCCAGATTTAGTACCTATCAACACTATCCCTAGCTGTAACGGTCATTATCCTGCTGTATCACATCATCACCCGCCCAGCTTTAGTACCTACCAACACAAGCTGTAACGGTCATTATCCTACTATGTCACATCATCACCCACCCAGCTTTAGTACCTACCAACACCACCCCAAGCTGTATCGGTCATTATCCTGCTGTGTCACATAATCACCCGCCCAGATTTAGTACCTATCAACACCACCCCAAGCTGGAACGGTCATTATCCTGCTGTGTCACACCATCACCCGCCCAACTTTAGTACCAACCAACCCCACCCCAAAGCTGTATCGGTCATTATCCTGCTGTGTCAAATCATCACCAGCCCTACTTAAGTACCTACCAACACCACCCCATGCTCTAACGGTCATTATCCTGCTGTGTCACATCATCACCCGCCCGACTTCAGTACCTACCAACACAACCCCAAGCTGTAACGGTCATTATCCTGCTGTGTCACATCATCACCTGCCCAACTTTAGTACCTCCCAACACCACCCCAAGCTGTATCAGTCATTATCCTGCTGTGTCACATCATCACCTGCCCAACTTTAGTACCTACCAACACCACCCCAAGCTGTATCAGTCATTATCCTGCTGTGTCACATCATCACCCGACCAACTCTAGTACCTAAAAACACCACCCTAAACTGTAACGGTCATTATTCTGCTGTGTCACATCATCACCCACCCAGCTTTAGTACCTACCAACACCACACCAAGCTGTATCTGTCACTCTCTTGCAGTGTCACATCATCACCTGCCTGACTCTAGTACCTACCAACACCACACCAAGCTGTATCTGTCACTATCTTCCAGTCTCACATCAACACCTGCCCAACTCTAGTACATACCAACACCACCCTAAGCTGTATCAGTCATTATCCTGCTGTGTCACATCATAACCCGACCAACTTTAGTACCTACCAACACCACCCTAAGCTGTAACGGTCATTATCCTGCTGTGTCAAATCATCACCAGCCCTACTTAAGTACCTACCAACACCACCCCATGCTCTAACGGTCATTATCCTGCTGTGTCACATCATCACCCGCCCAACTTCAGTACCTACCAACACAACCCCAAGCTGTAACGGTCATTATCCTGCTGTGTCACATCATCACCTGCCCCACTTTAGTACCTACCAACACCACCCCAAGCTGTATCAGTCATTATCCTGCTGTGTCACATCATCAACCGACCAACTTTAGTACCTACCAACACCACCCCAAGCTGTAACGGTCATTATCCTGCTGTGTCACATCATAACCCGACCAACTTTAGTACCTACCAACACCACCTCAAGCTGTATCAGTCATTATCCTGCTGTGTCACATCATCACCCGACCAAATTTAGTACCTACCAACACCACCCCAAGCTGTATCAGTCATTATCCTGCTGTGTCACATCATCACCCGACCAACTTTAGTACCTACCAACACCACCCCAAGCTGTAACGGTCATTATCCTGCTGTGTGACATCATCACCCACCCAGCTTTAGCACCTACCAACACCACCCCAAGCTGTATCAGTCATTATCCTGCTGTGTCACATCATCACCCGACCAACTTTAGTACCTACCAACACCACCCTAGGTGTATCAGTCATTATCCTACTGTATCACATCATCACCCGACCAACTTTAGTACCTACCAACACCACTCCAAGCTGTAACGGTCATTATCCTGCTGTATCATCATCATCACCCACCCAGCTTTAGTACCTACCAACACCACTCCAAGCTGTATCAGTCATTATCCTGCTGTGTCACATCATCACCCGACAAACTTTAGTACCTACCAACACCACCCCTAGGTGTATCAGTCATTATCCTGCTGTATCACATCATCACCCATCCAGCTTTAGTACCTACTAACACCAATTTCTAAGCTGTAAAGGTCATTATTCTGCTGTGTCACATCATCACCCACCCAACTTTAGTACCTACCAACACCACACCAAGCTGTGTCTGTCACTATCTTGCAGTGTCACATCATCACCTGCCCAACTCTAGTACCTACCAACACCACACCAAGCTGTATCTGTCACTATCTTCCATTATCACATCAACACCTGCCCAACTCTAGTACATACCAACACCACCCCAAGCTGTATGAGGCATTATCCTGCTGTGTCACATCATCACCCGACCAACTTTAGTACCTACCAACACCAACCTAAGCTGTAACGGTCATTATTCTGCTGTATCACATCATCACTCATCCAACTTTAGCACCTAAAAACACCACCCTAAGCTGTAACGGTCATTATCCTGCTGTGTCACATCAACACCGCCCAACTTTTAGTACCTACTAACACCAACCCAAGCTCTAACGGTCATTATCTTGCAGTGTCACATCAACACCCAGCCAACTTTAGTACCTACAAACACCAACCCAAGCTGTAACGGTCATTATCCTGCTGTGTCACATCATCACCTGCCCAACTCTAGTACCTACCAACACCACCCCATGCTCTAACGGTCATTATCCTGCTGTGTCAAATCAACACCCGCCCAACTTTAGTACCTACAAACGCCACCCCAAGCTGTAACGGTCATTATCCTGCTGTGTCACATCATCACCTGCCCAACTTTGGTACCTACCAACAACACCCCAAGCTGTATCAGTCATTATCCTGCTGTGTTACATCATCACCCGCCCAACTTTAGTACCTACCAACACCACCCTAAGCTGTAACGGTCATTATCCTGCTGTATCACATCAACACCCGCCCAACTTTAGTACCTACAAACACCACTCCAAGCTGTAACGGTCATTATCCTGTAGTGTCACATCATCACCTGCCCAACTTTAGTACCTCCCAACACCACCCCAAGCTGTATCAGTCATTATCCTGCAGTATCACATCATCAACCGACCAACGTTAGTACCTACCAACACCACCCCAAGCTGTAACGGTCATTATCCTGCTGTGTCACATCATCACCTGCCCAACTTTAGTACCTACCAACACCACCCCAAGCGGTATCAGTCATTATCCTGCTGTGTCACATCATCACCCGACCAACTCTAGTACCTAAAAACACCACCCTAAACTGTAACGGTCATTATTCTGCTGTGTCACATCATCACCCACCCAACTTTAGTACCTACCAACACCACACCAAGCTGTATCTGTCACTATCTTGCAGTGTCACATCATCACCTGCCCGACTCTAGTACCTACCAACACCACACCAAGCTGTATCTGTCACTATCTTCCAGTCTCACATCAACACCTGCCCAACTCTAGTACATACCAACACCACCCCAAGCTGTATCAGTCATTATCCTGCTGTGTCACATCATAACCCGACCAAATTTAGTACCTACCAACACCACCCTAAGCTGTAACGGTCATTATCCTGCTGTGTCAAATCATCACCAGCCCTACTTAAGTACCTACCAACACCACCCCATGCTCTAACGGTCATTATCCTGCTGTGTCACATCATCACCCGCCCAACTTCAGTACCTACCAACACAACCCCAAGCTGTAACGGTCATTATCCTGCTGTGTCACATCATCACCTGCCCAACTTTAGTACCTCCCAACGTCACCCCAAGCTGTATCAGTCATTATCCTGCTGTGTCACATCATCAACCGACCAACTTTAGTACCTACCAACACCACCCCAAGCTGTATCAGTCATTATCCTGCTGTGTCACATCATCACCCGACCAACTTTAGTACCTACCAACACCACCCCAAGCTGTAACGGTCATTATCCTGCTGTGTGACATCATCACCCACCCAGCTTTAGCACCTACCAACACCACCCCAAGCTGTATCAGTCATTATCCTGCTGTGTCACATCATCACCCGACCAACTTTAGTACCTACCAACACCACCCCTAGGTGTATCAGTCATTATCCTGCTGTATCACATCATCACCCGACCAACTTTAGTACCTACCAACACCACTCCAAGCTGTAACGGTCATTATCCTGCTGTATCACATCATCACCCACCCAGCTTTAGTACCTACCAACACCACTCCAAGCTGTATCAGTCATTATCCTGCTGTGTCACATCATCACCCGACCAACTTTAGTACCTACCAACACCACACCAAGCTGTATCTGTCACTATCTTGCAGTGTCACATCATCACCTGCCCAACTCTAGTACCTACCAACACCACCCTAAGCTGTATCAGTCATTATCCTGCTGTGTCACATCATCACCCGACCAACTTTAGTACCTACCAACACCAACCTAAGCTGTAACGGTCATTATCCTGCTGTGTCAAATCATCACCAGCCCTACTTAAGTACCTACCAACACCACCCCATGCTCTAACGGTCATTATCCTGCTGTGTCACATCATCACCCGCCCGACTTCAGTACCTACCAACACAACCCTGCTGTAACGGTCATTATCCTGCTGTGTCACATCATCACCTGCCCAACTTTAGTACCTCCCAACACCACCCTAAGCTGTATCAGTCATTATCCTGCTGTGTCACATCATCAACCGACCAACTTTAGTACCTACCAACACCACCCCAAGCTGTAACGGTCATTATCCTGCTGTGTCACATCATAACCCGACCAACTTTAGTACCTACCAACACCACCTCAAGCTGTATCAGTCATTATCCTGCTGTGTCACATCATCACCCGACCAAATTTAGTACCTACCAACACCACCCCAAGCTGTATCAGTCATTATCCTGCTGTGTCACATCATCACCCGACCCACTTTAGTACCTACCAACACCACTCCAAGCTGTAACGGTCATTATCCTGCTGTGTGACATCATCACCCACCCAGCTTTAGCACCTACCAACACCACCCCAAGCTGTATCAGTCATTATCCTGCTGTGTCACATCATCACCCGACCAACTTTAGTACCTACCAACACCACCCCTAGGTGTATCAGTCATTATCCTGCAGTATCACATCATCACCCGACCAACTTTAGTACCTACCAACACCACTCCAAGCTGTAACGGTCATTATCCTGCTGTATCACATCATCACCCACCCAGCTTTAGTACCTACCAACACCACTCCAAGCTGTATCAGTCATTATCCTGCTGTGTCACATCATCACCCGACCAACTTTAGTACCTACCAACACCACCCCTAGGTGTATCAGTCATTATCCTGCTGTATCACATCATCACCCATCCAGCTTTAGTACCTACTAACACCACCCTAAGCTGTAAAGGTCATTATTCTGCTGTGTCACATCATCACCCACCCAACTTTAGTACCTACCAACACCACACCAAGCTGTGTCTGTCACTATCTTGCAGTGTCACATCATCACCTGCCCAACTCTAGTACCTACCAACACCACACCAAGCTGTATCTGTCACTATCTTCCATTATCACATCAACACCTGCCCAACTCTAGTACATACCAACACCACCCCAAGCTGTATGAGTCATTATCCTGCTGTGTCACATCATCACCCGACCAACTTTAGTACCTACTAACACCAACCTAAGCTGTAACGGTCATTATTCTGCTGTATCACATCATCACTCATCCAACTTTAGCACCTAAAAACACCACCCTAAGCTGTAACGGTCATTATCCTGCTGTGTCACATCAACACCCGCCCAACTTTACTACCTACTAACACCAACCCAAGCTCTAACGGTCATTATCTTGCAGTGTCACATCAACACCCAGCCAACTTTAGTACCTACAAACACCAACCCAAGCTGTAACGGTCATTATCCTGCTGTCACACATCATCACCTGCCCAACTCTAGTACCTACCAACACCACCCCATGCACTAACGGTCATTATCCTGCTGTGTCAAATCAACACCCGCCCAACTTTAGTACCTACAAACGCCACCCCAAGCTGTAACGGTCATTATCCTGCTGTGTCACATCATCACCTGCCCAACTTTGGTACCTACCAACAACACCCCAAGCTGTATCAGTCATTATCCTGCTGTGTTACATCATCACCCGCCCAACTTTAGTACCTACCAACACCACCCTAAGCTGTAACGGTCATTATCCTGCTGTATCACATCATCACCCGCCCAACTTTAGTACCTACAAACACCACTCCAAGCTGTAACGGTCATTATCCTGCAGTGTCACATCATCACCTGCCCAACTTTAGTACCTCCCAACACCACCCCAAGCTGTATCAGTCATTATCCTGCAGTATCACATCATCAACCGACCAACGTTAGTACCTACCAACACCACCCCAAGCTGTAACGGTCATTATCCTGCTGTGTCACATCATCACCTGCCCAACTTTAGTACCTACCAACACCACCCCAAGCTGTATCAGTCATTATCCTGCTGTGTCACATCATCACCCGACCAACTCTAGTACCTAAAAACACCACCCTAAACTGTAACGGTCATTTTTCTGCTGTGTCACATCATCACCCACCCAACTTTAGTACCTACCAACACCACACCAAGCTGTATCTGTCACTATCTTGCAGTGTCACATCATCACCTGCCCGACTCTAGTACCTACCAACACCACACCAAGCTGTATCTGTCACTATCTTCCAGTCTCACATCAACACCTGCCCAACTCTAGTACATACCAACACCACCCCAAGCTGTATCAGTCATTATCCTGCTGTGTCACATCATAACCCGACCAAATTTAGTACCTACCAACACCACCCTAAGCTGTAACGGTCATTATCCTGCTGTGTCAAATCATCACCAGCCCTACTTAAGTACCTACCAACACCACCCCATGCTCTAACGGTCATTATCCTGCTGTGTCACATCATCACCCGCCCAACTTCAGTACCTACCAACACAACCCTGCTGTAACGGTCATTATCCTGCTGTGTCACATCATCACCTGCCCAACTTTCATAGTACGTCACAACGTCACCCCTAAGCTGTATCAGTCATTATCCTGCTGTGTCACATCATCAACCGACCAACTTTAGTACCTATCCACCACTACCCCAAGCTGTATCAGTCATTATCCTGCTGTGTCACATCATCAACCGACCAACTTTTAGTACCTACCAACATCACCACCCCAAGCTGTATCAGTCATTATCCTGCTGTGTCACATCATCACCCGACCAACTTTAGTACCTACCAACACCACTCCCAAGCTGTAACGGTCATTATCCTGCTGTGTGACATCATCACCCACCCAGCTTTAGCACCTACCAACACCACCCCAAGCTGTATCAGTCATTATCCTGTCAGTGTCACATCATCACCTCGACCAACTTTAGTACCTACCAACACCACCCCTAGGTGTATCAGTCATTATCCTGCTGTATCACATCATCACTCCGACCAACTTTAGGTACCTACCAACACCACTCCAGCTGTAACGGTCATTATCCTGCTGTATCACATCATCACCCACCCAGCTTTAGTACCTACCAACACCACTCCAAGCTGTATCACTTGTCATTATCCTGCTGTGTCACATCATCACCCGACCAACTTTTAGTACCTACCAACACCACCCCCTAGGTGTATCAGTCACTTATCCTGCAGTATCACATCATCACCCCATCCAGCTTTAGTACCTACCAACACCACCCCAAGCTGTAACGGTCATTAGTCTGCTGTGTCACATCATCACCCACCCAACTTTAGTACCTACCAACACCACACCAAGCTGTGTCTGTCACTATCTTGCAGTGTCACATCATCACCTGCCCAACTTCTAGTACCTACCAACACCACCTCAAGCTGTATCTAGTCATTATCCTGCTGTGTCACATCATCACCCGACCAACTTTAGTACCTACCAACACCATTACCTGGCCCTAGCTGTAACGGTCATTATTCTGCTGTGTCACATCATCACCCGCCCAACTCTATTACTTCTTCTGCCAACCAACACCACACCAAGCTGTGTCTGTCACTATCCTGCAGTGTCAGCATTATCACCTGCCCAACTCTAGTACCTACCACACTCACATCACCCTAAGCTGTATCAGTCATTACATCCTGCTGTGTCACATCATCACCCGACCAACTTTAGCACCTAAAACACCACCCTAAGCTGTAACGGTCCATTATCCTGCTGTGTCATCATCAACACCCGCCCAACTTTACTACCTACCAATCAACAACCTAAGCTGTAACGGTCATCATCCTGCTGTGTCACATCATCACCTGCCCAACTTTAGTACCTACCAACAACAACCTAAGCTGTAACGGTCATCATCCTGCTGTGTCACATCATCACCCGCCCAACTTTTACTACTCTACCAACACCAAGCCCAAGCTGTAACGGTCATTATCCTGCTGTGTCACATCAACACCCAGCCAACTTTAGTACCTACCAACAACAACCTAACCTGTAACGGTCATCATCCTGCTGTGTCACATCATCACCTGCCCAACTTTACTACCTACCAACACCACCCCAAGCTGTAACGGTCATTATCCTGCTGTGTCACATCATCACCCAGCCCAACTTTAGTACCTACCAACACCACCCCAAGCTGTAACGGTCATTATCCTGCTGTGTCAAATCATCACCCGCCCAACTTTAGTACCTACCAACACCACCCCAGGCTGTAACGGTCATTATCCTGCTGTGTCACATCATCACCCGCCCAACTTTAGTACCTACCAACACCACCCCAAGCTGTAACGGTCATTATCCTGCAGTGTCACATCATCACCTGACCAACTCTATTACCAACCAACACCACACCAAGCTGTATCTGTCACTATCCTGCAGTGTCACATCATCACCCGCCCAACTTTAATACCTACCAACACCACCCCAAGCTGTATCGGTCATTATCCTGCTGTGTCACATCATCACCCGCCCAACTTTAGTACCTACCAACACCACCCTAAGCTGTAACGGTCATTATCCTGCTGTGTCACATCATCACCCGCCCAACTTTAGTACCTACCAACACCACCCCCAAGCTGTAACGGTCATTATCCTGCTGTGTCACATCATCACCCGCCCAACTTTAGTACCTATCAACACTCACCCCTAAGCTGTAACGGTCATTATCCTGCTGTGTCACATCATCACCCGCCCAACTTCTTAGTACCTACCAACACCACCCCAAGCTGTAACGGTCATTATCCTGTTGTGTCACATCATCACCGCCCAACTTTAGTACCTACCAACACCACCCTGCTGTAACGGTCATTATCCTGCTGTGTCACATCATCACCCGCCCAACTTTAGTACCTACCAACACTACCCAAGCTGTAACGGTCATTACCTGCTGTGTCACATCATCACCCGCCCAACTTTTTAGTACCTACCAACACCCCATGCTGTAACGGTCATTATCCTGCTGTGTCACATCATCACCCACCCGAGCTTTAGTACCTCCACCAACACAAGCTGTAACGGTCATTATCCTGCTGTGTCACATCATCACCCTCCCAGCTTTAGTACTCA